>NW_025380213.1:0-5602 GCF_016433145.1 Gracilinanus agilis | reverse complement strand
TCAATAAATGGGCAAGGGACATGAATAGACAGTTTTCAGATAAAGAAATCAAAGCTATCAACAAACACATGAAAAAGTATTCTAAATCTCTTATAATTAGAGAAATGCAATCAAAACAACTCTGAAGTACCACCTCACACCTATATTAGCTAACATGACAGCAAAGGAAAGTGGTGAATACTGGAGGGGATGTGGCAAAATTGGGACATTAATGCATTACTGGTGGAGTTGTGAATTGATCCAGCCATTCTGGATGGCAATTTGGAACTATGCTCAAAGGACTATAAAAGACTGTCTGCCCTTTGATCCAGCCATATCACTGCTGGGTTTATACCCCAAAGAGATCATAGGGGAAAAGACTTGTACAAAAATATTTCTAGCTGCCCTCTTTGTGTTGGAAAATGAATGAATGTCCTTTAATTGGGGAATGACTGAACAAATTGTGGTATCTGTTGGTGATGGAATACTATTGTGGTCAAAGAAACAATGAACTGGAGGAATTGATGCAGAGTAAAAGGAGCAGAACCAGGAGAACATTGTACACAGAGACTGATACACTGTGGTAAAAATAGAATGTAATGGACTTCTCTACTAGCAGAAATCTAAAACAATGCTGAGGGACTTATGAGAAAGAAAGCTTATTATATTCAGAGGAAGAACTTTGGGAGTAGAAACACAGAAGAAAAACAACTGTTTGAATCCATGGATTTATGGGGATGGATATATTATTGGGGACGTAGATGCTAAACAATCACCCTATTGCAACTATCAATAATATGAAAATAGGTCTTGATCAATGATACATGTAAAACCTAGTGGAATTGTGTGTCAGCTATGGGGAAGGGGGTGTTTGGGGAGAAGGAAAGAACATGAATCGTAACCATGGGAAAATATTCTAAATAAAATAAGTAAACCTAAAATAAATGAATGAAGAATGTCTTATAAGTAAAACCCAATGCAAATTGCATTTCAGAATGGTTGGATCAGTTCACAACAACACTAGCAATGTATTAGTGTCACAATTTTGCCACATCCTCTCCAACATTTTCTTTTATTGCTATATTGGTCAATTTGCTAGGTGTGAGGTGGTATCTCAGAGTTGTTTTGATTTGCATTTCTCTCATCAGGAGGGATTTTAGGACACTTTTTCATGTGATTATTGATAGTTTTGATTTCTTCTTCTGAAAAATGCCTGTTCATATCTTTTGACCATTTGTCAATTGAGGAATGGCTTGATTTCTTGTAAATTTGACTTTGTTCCTTATATATTTGGGAAATCATACCTTTGTCAGAGAATTTTGTTATAAATTTTTTCCCCAGTTGCTTCCCTTCTAATTTTCATTGCATTGGTTTTTGTTTGTACAAAACCATTTTAATTTAACACATAGTGATCCCTCACCTATTGTGGGAGTTGCATTCCAGAGACCCCCACAATAAGTCTATGAAAATCTGCGAAATAATTGCTTTATATTTATTATATTGTGTATATTTTAAGTGTTTATAAACCCTTCTCACTCTCCTATAAAATTTTTCCACACTCTTATTAACCTACAGTCACTGAGCCAATCAGCACCCAGGATATATAGAACACAGCAGTGCTGTGGTTGGTTGCTTTTCATTCCATTAGCCAGTAGTGTGCTGCAATAAGTGTAACTCCACAATATAGAATTAGCCATGATACTTTGAAGATGTGATAAGTGAACCGAGATATAGTGAGAGACAACTGTAATCCAAATTATTCATTTTACATCTTGAAATGTTCTCTGTCTCTTGTTTGTTCTTAAATTCCTTCCTTTCCCATAGATCTAACAGGTATACTGTGCTTTCCCAGCAAATTTGTGGGGGATCCAGGCATTAAAAGAAAGGAATCTTCTACAGTTAGGCGTCCCACACTTACCATGTGAGGAGAAAGTTTTGGGACCTTTTGAAGTGTTCCTGATACACCTACTACATTTAGAGAGCCAATAGAGGTAAAGTTTTCATCTGGTTTACTCACCAGGACTGATCTTGATTCTCTAGTGTCTAATAAACAATTTTAGTATGAATTTCCCACTTTTAGGGTTACATGAGATTCCTTACTATGTCTGGGGGG
Organism: Gracilinanus agilis; assembly: GCF_016433145.1. Taxonomy (NCBI): domain Eukaryota; kingdom Metazoa; phylum Chordata; class Mammalia; order Didelphimorphia; family Didelphidae; genus Gracilinanus; species Gracilinanus agilis. Next base: position 3,510 of record NW_025380213.1, on the reverse strand, counting down.
GGGGGGGAATATATGGGGATAATTGGCATTAAAATATCAGGGTCTGGAAAATCAAAGGTTTCCCTTTTTGATTCCAAGACCCTTGGGCTTCCCCCAGAGGGGCATTAGCACCCTGAGTGGTTCGGGGGTGAATTCCACTTAAGATATACTGTTATGGGATCATTTGGTATGAGTTTTCATCTTCCCAATTTTTATTCCTAGGATTTTATCACTCGTAGAGTTGTGATTCCTGCAATCATTATTATAATTATTATTCCTATCATTATTTCCGTAGTTATCTTTAAGATGGGTATTATTTCTGATTACTCTTAATAAATTCCTACATTTCATCATAGTGTGGCCCTTCTCATAGAAGTGACAGGTAAGGGATCGATAGTTAGATTCTTGGAGAGGGGCTCCCTAATCTTTCAGTTTTGTTTTTTTTTTAACATTTTATTTTCTGTCTTTAAAGCCTCTACTGAGACACTGTTTTCTTCATTTTTTTTGCATGGCCCTTAAAAACATAGACTGCTACCCTCCTCAGTTCCTCCAGATCCATAGAGTCCCAGTTTGGGCAGCTAGTTTTAATGTAGTCTTTGACTACTTTACAACAATTCTTAATGAACTGTCTATGTATTTGTCTAATATCCCATTCTCTGGTCAAATCAAAGTCCATATATGTGTTGCCCACCTCAATATAAGTCTGTCCATAAACTGGGAGAGAGTTTCATTAATTTCTTGTTCGATCTCAAATTTTGACCAGCTTTCAGGCCTATCAGAGCAAACTTTCATGGCTGAGAATAATGCTTCTCTGCCCTGGTATAGTTTTGTTTAATCTGGTTCAGAAGCAGCGTTGAAGGGTGTGTGGTGTCCTACAGACACCAACTCCCCCATTTTTATTGAAGGTGGGTATTTCCCTTAAGGGGGGGGAATAAGCTTTTGGCTACATCCTTTTGTGTTCCTGCCTCTAGGCTCCACATCTGGTGTTCAGTGTGGGTAGGTAAAGGGAGGCAGAGGGGGTAGATAAGCTGAGGGAAAGGGATTGTGGGCAGGGAGAGTCAGATAGGAGGGGAAGGATGGAATAATGGAAATAATGGAGGGAGGGGTAAATTGAGGATGGTGGGGAAGGGTGATGTGGTAGAGGAGGAAAAATTGGAGGCATCAGGGACTGGGGAAGGGATGAATTGGGGAGGAGCTGGGGCAACAGTCCAGATGAGGTGAGAAATGGGTTGAGTGGGGGGAGGGGTTGGAGCAGCAGCAGCAACAGGGTGAGAAATGAAAGACCCAAGTCAGGATGACTTTTATGGTAATTTATTTACAAATAGGAAAAGTGAAGGTAGGGAAAATGTGAGAGAGAGATACTCCAGCCTAGTCCAAAGGCCCGAACCTTCAGAGGCCCCAGCAAAGGGGGCACAGAGGTAAATTAAACAAGGCTTCTAGCCATGAAGCCTCCTCTAAGATCGAGAGGCCTCTTCATAGAGGTTAAGAAACACCAAGGAAAAGAAGAGAAGCAGTCTGCGGTCTCAACTCCTCCAAGACCAAGTTCAAAGAGCAAAATCCCCTCCATAGGAAGTTACCATCATATTTAAAAGATAGTTCTTTGTGTCACTTCCTGCATCCACCCTCCAGTTCCACGTGGGCAAATGGCAGCCTCAACCTTGTTTCGGACTGCCCAGGGGGCAATCACTTGTTTTTCAGTTGTCAGTCACTAGCACATGTAGGTCATAGACCTCCCCCCTTGCCACTTAATTCTAAGTTGGGTGGAGTTGTGGCTAAGTTTAAAGAATGAATAGGGGTGACCTAATTCCATCTTCACAACCCTTCCATCTCTTAGCCAGTACCATGTTATCTTGATGATCATTGCTTTATAGCACACTGTTTCCAATTCTTTATTGCATAGCTTTCAATTTTTTTTCCTTTACCTTTTTCTCCAAACTCTTACCTTCTGTCTTAGAATCAGTACTAAATTCAGAGCAATAGGGGCTAGGCATTTGGGGTTAAGCCAGGGTCAAAAAGTAGGAAATAGCTGAAGCTACATTTGAACCCCAAGACTTCCTAAATCCAAGCCTGATTCTATCCACAGCAATACCTAGTTGCCATGCTTGCATTTATTTCCCAGTTTTATCTGGAGTGTTATTATTCCATGAATAGAAACAATTTTTACCTTTTTTTTTTTAAACTCTAGTTAAATTTGGGCCTAGGCACTGTTTTTCTATGAGGCAATGTTTGTAAATGTTTTGGAGTCATTGTTACCTAATGGAATTGTGTCTTGAGTATCTCTGCTACTGTAATCATAATTCATTGTGATAGGGTTTTCCCTCCCCCTTGGAGTGACTCTTTTCTTGGAATTCTCTCTCTACTAGCCTCCTTCACCAGATTCCTTTACCAGCCTGCCTTCCTGGCTTTTATGGTGGTTTCCTGTCCCTGCCCCTTTTCACAAGGGCCAATCACAGCTTCCGAATTGTCTTAGTTCTCACCTTTGGAATCACACCTTTCTGAGTGTGTGAACTCTTAAGTTTCTGGCTTGTATCTAGCATTTACCTAGCTTCAAGTAAGGTGTGTGTGAACTTACTAAGTGGTTTTCAAGCTTCTCCCAACATAGTTCAAGCTTGTGTTGATTCAAAGTTATTGCCAACAAAAGTATTAACTAAACAGAGAGAACAAAGGATTCCCTTTTCACAAGTGTGAACTCAAAGAGAACCAAGAATTCCCTTTTATACTACCTTGGTCTGAACACTAAATTCTTTACCAGAGTTTAGTGTGAGCAAGAGTAGACTACTTCAGGGAAGCTGGATAACTCAGTGTATAGAAAGCTAGACCTGGAGATGGGAGGTCTAGAGTTCAAATGTGACCTTAGATACTTTCTACCTCTGTGAATCTGGATAAGTTACAACTCCAATTGCCTAGCCCTCTTACCTTGCCTTGGAACCAATACTTATTGTCAGCATTAAGATAGAAGGTAAGTTTTTGTTTTTGTTTTTAATTGGCTGCTTCTTAACTTTATTCACTAGTAGGAAAGCTGTGTTGCCATTTTCTTCAGAGAAATAAGGGAAATGCCTTTCTTTGATCCAATTTTTTTTTGCACCTTTTCAGGGAATGAGCCATTAAATGATAGCCAATCTTAGGTGCTGGCCTAGGAATTTAAGTTGAGGGGACCCACGTCCTCTAAAGTTTTAGAAATGACTGGGACTCCAGGACTCAAACCCCAATTTCCAAGCCCTAAAGTATTGGCATAGAACTCTGCAATCCTGCAGATTTTTTAGTCAAGTCTCTCACCATGTGCTTTCTTAGCACTATTAACAGCTCTCATGTTCCCTTTTCGTAGAATCAGACAGAAAGGCATTAAATCACAGTTCTATAGGCTCAGGTATTTGCATTAAGCTTATATCACTGTAGAATCAGAAAAAGGATAAATAATGATTATATATGTACTTCCAGTACAAGATGAGAAAAAGGAAAAATCAATTGCTCCGGGAAAAAAAGAATGTTTTAAAATAAAATATATATATATATATAGGGTAGAACTAGAAG
>NW_025380212.1:0-4573 GCF_016433145.1 Gracilinanus agilis | reverse complement strand
CTTGTTTTACTCCTGATCTTATTGGGAAGGCTTCTAATTTATCCCCATTGCATATGATGTTTGTTGATGGTTTTAGGTATATACTGTTTATTATTTTTAGGAAAGGTCCTTCTATTCCTATACTTTTCTAAATATTCTGATTTTTGTTTTCTTTCTTCTTTGGTCATGGCTCTAACCTTAACATTGTTGTGCTTAGTGTTGAAGTGTCATGAAATGCTATATTCTTTGTAGACTGCTACAGTTTTGTTGCAGATGAGACATAGTGGTTTATCCCTAAAAACTGTGAAAAAGTACTTCCAAGTTCATTCATCTTGTAAGAAATAAAATGGATATAGAAGGGTAGATCTAAAAAGATTATGGTTTTAAAGGATTTATTGGTAGCCATTAGAAAAATGAAGCCATGTGCCATGTTGAGAGTCATTTTAAAATACCTACGTCCTGTTACCTCCCTTCTCTATCCTGCTCTGCTCCAAATCACCAAAAGAGGAAGAGGAAGGAGTTACAGCCAACTATATTACAATAATGTGACCATGTAAACGTGGAGACTCAGGAGAGATTAAAGGAGATTTTGGGAAAACTAAGGACTTAAGGGGAATGAAGTCCAAGGTTCAAAATCTCCATTTAAATAATCTTTGAAAACATAGCACTCAGAATCAACTTTACGTTTCTTAGATAACAACTTAGGGCTAAAATTTTTCACAATATACAGAGTAAAACTAGCAAACCAACAACGCTAAGACAGGTCAAGAATCAAGAAATATATTTCGATAGGAGGCTCCATTGATCTGGGGTGGAGGCAGCAGCAACAGCCCCTAGAACCCCAGAAGTCACGGTGCACGGCAGATGGTAGGGAAAATGTGGAAAACTAGAGAGCAGGGTTCCAGTTGACCTGGACTGAGAAGTCCTAGGCTGTGATGGAGGAAGAAAAGAGGTATGGATTCCCAATCCCCCAAGGGGAGGAGAGTCCAATTCCCTACAGGAAGTTGGGATTTTAAAGGAGTTAAGGAAACTGGCTTGTCACCTTCCAGCTTCCACCCCATCCTCCTGGGGAGCAATAGCTAAATCCCATTTTGTGATTTTCCCCCCTCCCCTTCCCACCCAGTTACCAGTTTTATACTCTTCACTACAAAGTTGCCAGCAGCCAGTGCCTCTCACTCTCAACATAACATTCCAATATCTAGGATAAGTCCATAAATTTGTATGTCATCACTGATATAAAATGAAAGAGGAAAAAAGAGGAAAATATTTATTTTTCTTATAGCCTGTATTCTTTTTTATTCGTCAGATTAGGAATAATGTCATGTAGGCTGGAGAGAACATTTCAGGGGGCCGCATCTGACCGATGGGCCCTAGTTTGCCCACCGTTGCTTTAGACTATGGAAACTTGCCATTGATTGTTAAATATTATGGGACTTTGATCAATGATTGCGTCTGATTCCAGGAGAAGGGATCTTTGTAAAAAGAGTCATTATACAATGCCAAGTAGCACAAGGTCAAGGAGACCAACCAATCCTGATGGGGTTGATGAGAATCTGTACCAACACAGAGGACTTGTTTTGAGGTTTGAGGAAGTGGCTGTTTGACAAGGTCAGACATAGTGTTTCCCCATGCCAGGTTCAGACAAAGTACCTCAGTTTGGCTATAATTCTGGCTACTCTATCCCTGAGAGTGAAGGTAAAATCAGACCAGGGAATAATATTTCCCATTTGCAGCAAAAATCGAATCCTTTTTTCTTTGTCTCTCATAAGCAGGCAATTTTCTGCAGTGCTGGCTGCTGATTGGGTAAGTGCATATTGCTGCAATGATCCCACAGGATTATGGGACATAAGTCACTTTATTGAGCCCTGATTCAAGGGCCTGTCATGGGCTTATTCTTGCTTACTCAGAATTTTTATATACTATTTAATTTTCTTTTTTTTCTTTTCTTCCTCTTTTTTATGTTTTTGACTTCCTTTTTAACAATTGATCTACATACCTCATAACTCAGCCATGTATCCCCGGGTGATCCATGTGTTAGTCAACACCCTCCTGGGGGGTGGGGGGGATTGTATAATTGTCATAAATTCCATTTCTATGAAAATTTTTCTTGTTTGAGAGTAATTTTAGGATAATAAACTTGCTACCTCCCCGAATCCAGAAAGTGAACTGTTTGGAGAAGGCGTCATGAGGATGCCTGCAGAAACCACACCCTGCACCAAAAGATCCAGAATGAACTTTGGGATGCATTGAAATTCATCTGTTGGGGATTGAACACATTTATTTTGAATGTAAACTCTTATGCCAAAGGGGACCGCCCCCTAATTGGCTTTTTGTCAATGTACCTAGCAATCATTGGTTTTATTCTCTTTCTCTTTTATTTCCCTATTATCCCCAAATTGTTGTAATTTCCCTTTATATAGTGCAATATTATATGTACTTCTAGCTAAAAATCTCTAAGGATATAAGTTGTTTATGTGTACTGATTCCATTGGGAAACTAGGCATGAAAAATCTGGGAGATTTCTACATGCTCATTTCCTATGAGAATCACAAGGAGGATTGTGTAATTTGAATCTGTTAACCCTAAAAACTTCAATTACTAGCACCTCGCTTTCCTCCTCATGTTACATGCTGACATAAGGAGGATATAAGTTTTGTGTAGCCCTGCCTCTCACTCTCTCTTCCTGTGATCAGCAACAGTGGAAGCTGGCTTTGGACTAGGCAGGACAATTTAGCCACATGGTCTTAAATTTGTTAGATAATTAAGTTTTTACACTTCTGTTTCCTTTTTATTCTTTCTACTTTAAGCGATTATTAATAAACTTTATACAGTATGTATAAATTTTTAAACAGTATGTATCTTGGAATTTGAAACAGAAAGTTCTATCTCTTGCCCACTGGAAACATTATGTATAGCTATTGTTAACTTGGAAATAACACAGAACTACTAAAGTCTTTAAAAAGGAAAGGAATAGATCCAATAATAGGCCACTACACAGAGCCCAGAACCAAAAACTACACAGGGCCTACACTCTGGTGACTCTGCGAATGTATTCCTGGGAGAATGCACCACACTACATGATTTTTCTGAAGGACAATAGAATTTGGGGAAATTATATACCTCCTGGGGGACTTGGAAAAGGAAAGTATCATTGATTTGCTTTACAATGGCTACAAGGAAATGAGATGTCCAAGACAGGATTATCAGGGAGAGACTGATGCTTTACAATGGATACAAAAGGGAAAGATCCAGCCAAGGGCTGGACTACCTGGGCAATGACCCTGAAACAATGGGAGAAACTACCAGGACAAAAGGGTACTTAACATTTGATTGAGGTCTACCAGTTCCACCCAACTAGGACCATTAAGTACCAAGGTGTATTATTCAATCTAAAATGGCTAAGTCTGGGGGCAGCTGGGTGGCTCAGTGGATTGAGAGCCAGGCCTAGAGGTGGGAAGTCCTAGGTTCAAATCTGGCCTCAGACACTTCCCAGCTGTGTAACCCTGGGCAAGTCACTTGACCCCCATTGCCTACCCTTACCACTCTTCCACCTATAAGTCAATACACAGAAGTTAAGGGTTTAAAATAAAAAAAACAAACAAACATCTTCTCTGGCCATGGAATATCACATCATTCCATTACCCCATCTCTAGACACATAGGCCCTGTTGTCAAAAGGATATAAGAATCCATTTACTCCTGCCATCCAGCCATTCAACTGGGTACATTCAACTTGCATTTAACTTAATAAATTTCTCTATTTGAAAGATAATCTTTGGAGCCTGCTATTCTTGAAGGAGTTTTTAATGATTGCCTCAATTTCCCCTTCATTAGAGGTGAGGTCTCCCTTTTCATCTTTAATACTATCAATTTGGTTTTCTTCTTTCCTTTTTTTATTAGATTGACCAGTACTTTGTCTATTTTATCTGTTTATCTGCCCCACTGCCCAAGGCTCCTTCAGCAGTCTCAGGGCTCTGCTTCCACAGCAGTGCTCCCGTTTGCACAGGTTCCCCACTAGAGGTCCAAGCCTGGCGCCTAGGGCAATGTCTTCACCCGCGCCAGAGCTCAGGGAAGTTCCTGAGCGTTTTTTAGCCTCTTGGGGTCCTAAATCTTGCTGCTCTCAGGAACAAACCCTGGAGCAGACAGTGACTTAATGGGTGCCCAAAATCTGCTTTAACTCTTGTGGGCTGGCCTCTGAGCTGTACGTGGTGTGGGGGGTGTGGGAGGGGCTTCTTCCTCGCGTTTTAGTGAGAGCTGTTTCACCCCTTTATAGCGTGGAAATGCCCCGATTCCACGTACCTTCAGTGCTGTGCCCTGTTGTGGGGTCCCTTCGTTCGTCTGGATTCATTTTTATGTCCCCTTGAAGAGTCCTGTATGCTTCGGTTAGGAAAGATCGAGCAGTGCTGCTCCTTACTCTATCACCATCTTAACCAGAAGTTCCCAGGACAATTTTAATAGTTGTAATTATCTCCTACCCAGGACTCAAATTCCCAACATCCCACTTTCCTTCTCATCTTACATGCTAACAAAGGGATGATATAAGTTTTGTGTAGCCTCTCTCTCTCTCTCTCTCTCTCTCTCTCTCTCTCTCTCTC
>NW_025380211.1:0-4181 GCF_016433145.1 Gracilinanus agilis | reverse complement strand
GTTTTGTGTGTTTCGGTCAGGAGAGGTTAAGAGCTGCTTCTTACTCTGCCGCCATCTTAACCCGGAAGTAATTCCTAGTTTTTATAGAATTGTTTTCTTAAATAATTTCCCTGATATTCTTGAAGAGGGTAAAATATACGTTGAAAGAATCTGCAGATCACCTCCTGCATAAATCTCCAAATGGCAACTGAGAGAAATATTATAGGCAATTTGAAGCTCTCCCAGGCCAAAAAGAACATACTACAAGCACCTAGAGTGAAACAATTAGGATATCAGGGAGCCCCAGTCAGAAATACACAGGATCTTGCAGCTTCCACATTGAAAAATAAGAAAGTTAGGAATACGATATTCCAAAAGGCAAAGGAATAGGATTTACAATCAAGAATCACTGACCCATTGAAACTGACTATATTCTTTCAAAGGATAGTAAGGTCATTTAGTAAAATAGAAGATTTCCAAGCTTTCCTGAAGAAGAGACCAGATTGAAACTGAAAATCTGATGTCCAAATACAACATTCAAGAGAAGCATGAAAAGATGAATAAGAAAAAGAAAGAAACTTAAGGGCTTTAATGAGGTCAAATTGTTTACATTCCTATATGGAAATATGATATTTGTAACCCTTAAAGTTCCTTTTTTTTAACCCTTGTACTTCGGTGTATTGTCTCATAGGTGGAAGATTGGTAAGGATGGGCAATGGGGTCAAGTGACTTGCCCAGGGTCACACAGCTGGGAAGTGGCTGAGGCTGGGTTTGAACCTAGGACCTCCTGTCTCTAGGCCTGACTCTCACTCCACTGAGCTACCCAGCTGCCCCTTTAAGTTTCTTTTTATCATTTTCATAGTAGTTAGAAAAAGTATATGTAGACAGAGAGCATGGTACTAAGCTGTTTAGGATGAACTGCAAAAAATCTAGAGCTGAAAAAGAGGTTTGCACTAAGAGAAATGGGAAGAGAAAAGTAAAATGGGGTAACTTATACCACATAAAGTGTTGGATAAGGGAATACTATGAAAATGGAGAGGAGGATGAGGGCAGTGATGGATAATACTTAAAAATACTCACATTGGAATTGGCTCAGAGAGAGAGAGGAAGAACCAGATTCATTGGAGTATAGAATCCTATCTTATCCTTTAGAGAAGTAGAAGGGAATTAAGAAAGGGATGAAAAACCAGAATCCTACCATATGTTGTTTGCGAGAAACACATTTGGGGCAAGTAGACATACACAGAGTAAAGGTAAGAGGCTGGAGAAGAATCTACTGGGCTTCAACTGAGACAAAAAAGTGGCCGTAGCAATCACAATCTCAGACAAAACTAAAGAAAAATGTATCACATTAAAATAGTTATGGAAGGTAATCATGTCTTGATAAAATAATGATAAAATGGTATCAGTACTTAATATATATGCACTAAATAATATAGCCTGCAGTTTCTTAAAGGAGAAACTAAAGGAGATTAAGGAGGAAATACAAAATCTATACTATTGGGGGAACTTCAACCTTCCTCTCTCAGAAGTAGATAAATCTCACCAAAAAAATAATAAGAGAAATAATAAACTGAATGAAAATTCTTAAAAGTTTGATTGAAGAGATATCCAGAGCTGACTGAACAGGGATTTTTTCAGTAGCACATAGTAGATATAAAAAATTGACCATGAATTCGGTATAAAACCTTCACAATGAAATGCAGAAAGGCAGAAAATATAAATGAAACTTTTTCAGATGATGATATAATAAAAATTATAATCAATAAGTGTTCATGGAAAAGCAAATTAAAAATAATTAGAAAAGAAATAATCTCATTCTTCAGAATGTGTGGGTAAATGAACAAATCAGAAACAATCAGTGAGGAGAAAATACATGAAAGTTAATGGGATACAGATAAAGCAGTATTCAGGGAACTATTTATATAGAGAAAAGCAGATTACTCAATTGGGCATACAATTAATAGAAAAAGAACAGATTAAAAATTCCAAATTGAAGACTAAATTTAAAATCCCAAAAATCAAAAGAAGAAAGTAATAAAATTGAAATTTAAAAAAACTATTGAACTAAAAATATAAGAATAGGAGCAGGTTGTCTGGAGGAAAACAAATAAAATAGGTTACTTTTGGTTAATTTGGTTAAAAAAGGAAAGAAGAGAAACAAATCACAAAATGAAAAGGATGTTTTCATCTCTAAAGAAGAGGAAATTAAAGCAAATCTCAGAAGCTATATTGCTAAATTATATGAGAAAACAATCTGACAATCGTGGTGAAATGGATCAACATTTACAAAAATATAAGTTTTCAAGATTAACAAAAGAGGAAATAAAATATTTAAATAATCCTATTTCAGAAAATGAATTTAAAAAGCCACCAAGGAACTCACTAAGAAAAAATTTCCAGGTCCAAATCAATTGACAAGTGAATTCTATCAACTATTTAAAGAACAATTAATCCCAATATTATACAAACTATATGGCAAAATTAGGGGGGAAAGGTCCCATAAAATTCTTTTCATGAAAGAAAAATGTTGCTGATACCAAAGGCTGGAACACCAAAAACATAGAGAGGAAATTACAGACAAATTTTCCTAATGAATACTGGTGAAAAAAAATCTTAAATAAAATGCTAGCAATGACACTACAGCAATATAACAAAAGGATTATTCACTATGACCTGGTGCAATTTATACTAATGTGTAATTTGAAATTATTGTAAGCCCTGGAAGACTACATCTCTTAGGACTCTCTCTGCTACAACTTCCTTTGGGGCAGGTGTCAGGGAAAGTATAAAAGGGAAAGTTTGGTCCCTTTTCACTCTCTCCACCCTGAGCTCTGCTCTCTCTGTCTCTCTCTGCCTCTCTCTTCTCTCTGCTTTGGAATGGGTCAGAATGCAATACTAGGATTTGGCTACGAGGTGAACACAAGACTAGTCTTTCCATGGACTTGTTTTATTCAATATTTTTTTTATTTAAAATTTTTAATGAATAAAATTTTAAAATAAATGAATCATTTAATTCCTATTCTGTCACTCTGTTCCTCTTCTGTTATATTTTAGTTAACATTGTTCCATCTACCTACAATTTTCAGATATATTGGCATATAATTGAGCAATATAGCTCCTAACAATTTTTAAAATTTCTTCTTCATTAGTGAATTCAATCTCTTTGTAGTCTTTACTGATAATTTGATTTTCTTTTTTTAATCAAATTAACAAGTGATTTATTCTTTTTATTTTTCTCTTAGACCTATCTCTTTCTCTTCTTTATTAGTTCATTGGTATTCTAACATTATTAATCTTTTCTTTGATTTTCAGCATTTCCAAGTTGGTGTTTAATTGGTATTTTGAAATTAGTTCTTTACTTCTTTTTTAAAGTTGTATGCACAATTCATTTATCTACACTTTCTCTACTTAATTGGTGTAAGTATTTGGAGATATAGGTTCCCCTAAGTACTGCTTTGACTTCAATCTAATAAATTTTCTCATGTTTTCAAATCGTTGCCATTCTCTTTAATTAAATAAATAACCATTCTTTATGATTAGATTTTTTTTAAATTTTCTAATGAAATTTTAATCTTTCTGCAGTCCTTTATTGCATGTGATTTTAGTGTATTAGTGTCTCAAAGGAATGCATTTAATATTACAGTTTTTTCTGCATTGCTTGTGAGACTTTTATGGTTAGTTTTTGTATAGTTGCCATTTAGAAATTGTAATCTGATGGAAGACATAGGGAAAGAGATCTCTGGTAGAAGGAAAAGCAAGAGAAAGGATTCTTTTGAAAAACTAGAAAAGAAAGAGCATTAAAGTTCAGATCAGCAGTGAATATAAAAATATACTATAATGAAATGTAATGTAACATAATGTAATTCAAAATAACATCACATGACAATATCACATATCATATCTGTGATATATAATATATATATCTTAAGAAAAAATGTCAGATTCCTTTAAAAAGAATGTATAGGAAAATTTTAGATGAAATGGAGCTTGGAAGACCTTAAGTCTAAAAAATCAAATCCTGCAAAAGAGACTTTTAGAGAGTCTATATAGCATAATATGTCTTGCTTTTGGGGAAATGACTAATGAGGCTTTGCCATTGTACATGTATCAGTTTCTTCTGAATGAGTGTTGGTAAGAAGGATAAGGGCATAACATCTACTTCCCCACAATTATATAGTAGCTGGCACCAAACTACAATC
>NW_025380210.1:0-5334 GCF_016433145.1 Gracilinanus agilis | reverse complement strand
TAATAATATATATTAAATTATGAATTAATATATAGTCTCTGGAGAATTTTACTGTCTCCTCTTTCATGTTTATATTATGTTTATATTATTTATATTTTATCCATATTATATATCACATATATAATATATTTTTATTATATTATATTCTTCATTGGTGACTCGGTGCCTTTTAACCTCTATTGCCTTAGATTGCTCACCTTTGTAAAATCAGGGGGTTGGTCAAGATATCCTCTGGGGTCCTTTCCGCCTTTAGATCTATGATCTGGACTCCTAGAATATAATCTTATAACTTATGAGAGAACATGATAATGCCCAAAGGTCTATGAAACAATACATATCTCTTGGCCTAGCAATGCCTTTATTGGGTTTGTATCCCAAAGAGATAAAAAACAAAAAGGGGAAAGACTTATATGTATGAAAAATAAATGTAAAGCAGCCCATCCTATTCTCATTTGTCTTCCCTGACTTTCACTTTATTTTTAATATCTATTTAGAGATATTGATTTCAACCTTTTAAATTTTAGGAATGATTCCCATTTGTACCTTCCTTTTCTAGTAGTGCCTCTTCCCACAGAATATCTCCACAGACTTTGGTGGCCATAAATGGTGTGATAGGCTTATTTCTGGATCGATGGATAGTCAGTAGGTTTCATGAGATATTTTTCTTCTATGATATGTCTATCAAGGCTACGCTAATCTCCTGAGGAGCCACTGGAGGGTTAATATAGCTACGGAATAAAAAGAAAACATACTGTTAAAAAAACAACTTCACAAGTTGAGAAGCAAGGATGGGTAGAGATCTGCGCCAATGGTAGGAATATACGCGTTGAGTTCACCAATGATCAGAATATGAACTCGTTGAGGGCAGAGCCTCACCTTGGTCCTTCTCGATGGCCACCAGCTTATCCTCAGGGCTTGGTGTAGTGCCTGGAATCTAGAGAGTGCTGAACAAATGCTGATGGATGGACGCTATTATGGATGGAGCCATCAGTGCTTGTGGGTAACTCAGCGAAAGCACCTCCAAATGGGAAGCACACACTGGGCACAGATGAGTTTCAATGCAAAGGACTATTTCTTAGAGATCCTGAGGCACGTGGTTTGCTTCACCAAGATGGGGACGGAGAAGCCAAGAGCCCGATTCTGCCTAAGTAAAAAGCGTCCTGTGAGTTCCTCAGTTCGAGGCCCAGGTGGGGATTTTGCATATTTCTCTAAATCACGGCTTCGCTCCAGTGAAACTCTGGGGTTTTTTGCATTTGGGTTTTGCGTCTGACATTTCCATGTCCAGATGCCACTTAAAGGATGTGGTGGAAGGTCAGAGACAAAACAAGAGGCCCACAAGGGTTAACACCGCCGGGTGCTGACACAGCTGGGGCTCATTAGCTATATTAAAGGTCAGCCAACATGAAAAGGTAACAGGAAGGAACAGATGAGCCCTCTGGTCAAGCCTTGAGGTCATCAGAATCAAGACATTGTGGTTTATTGGCTAGCAAGGAACTCGTCTTATTTCTGAACTTTGCTTCTGACCCCAGAGCAGGAGTTCCTTTGGTTTGGACTTTGTTCAAAACCAGGAGCAGAAAATTCCTTTTCCTCCCTTCCCTCGCAGTCGATGGCTTTAAGCGCCTTCTCTCCTCCCGTCTTACCTTATCAGAAGAAGAAAAGCTCATCGGCTGGCCTGGAGAAACTCAGTGACATGACTGGTCACTTCATAACTGACAACATCCACTCTCAGTGACGGGAAAGCACACGGAGCTGAGCCTGGGAGGGAAGAAAATAACAAGAAATTGGATGAACCCAAGAAATACTTGATGGCTGACGACTTCAACTAATGTATTTTCAAGTGTCACTCCCAAGGAACCAACTTTTGTGCACTGGTCCGATGGGATTCTGACTGTTCAGAGAGGCGAGGTCAAGCCAAGGGCCTCCCCCAAAGGAATCTGGGCTCCCATGCCCGTCTAGTCCGGGGTTCTTAACCGAGGGTGCTTGATCTTAAAAAAAAAAAAATGGCAGTACTTCATTCAAATGTGTTTCCTTTGTGATTTGGTTTTAGGCATTTGAAAGCATGATTTTTTTTAACCCTTACCTTCTGTCTTGGAGTCAATACTGTGTATTGGCTCCAAGGCAGAAGAGTGGTAAGGGTGGGCAATGGGGGTCAAGTGACTTGCCCAGGGTCACACAGCTGGGAAGTGTCTTTGAAAGCATGATTTTAAGAAAGGTCCACAGCCCTGACTAGAGCACCAAAGGGGTCAATGAAACAAAGGAGGTTCAGAACTTCTCATTAGGTACCTGAAAAGGAGTCCCCACTATGAAGTCATCCAGCCTGTGATAGGAGACCCCCAGTGAGAGAAAACCTACCACCCCCAAAGTAGTCCACTCCGTCTGATCATTCATTAGGGAGTCGCGCCATAAATCTAAATGGGCCTCTTTTCTTGCATCGTCTTGATGTTGTCTTTTATCCTTCATGGAAGGGAAAGGGGCCACCCTAGAGAGTGTGAACAGCAGATTGAAGTGCTGGAGTCAGGAAGATCTCAATTCAAATCCTTCCTCTGATGATAACTTATTAACTTTGGGTAAGTCGGCTAACTCGGTACAGTTTCCATTTCCACAGTTGCAAAATGAAGGGAATAATATTTCGATGACCCATGTCACGGGATTCTCGTGAGAATCAAATTTAAGTACAGGCGTTCCTTCCACATGGCCACTTTCCCTATGGCCGTTTCAATATGTCAAGGGTCGGTTTAGGAAATTAAATAGGAATTGGGGGGGGGGGGGAGTTTTGCAGAAGCCACAGATGACACATGAAGGCCAACACACGACACAGAAAAAGTTTAGAAACTCAGAAATGCATAAAATGTGTACATAGTATTATATAATATCAATCTATTCCATCTTTTAATACCATAAATATTCACAAATATTTTCTTAAGTTAAAATAAGTCAAAAGCTAAAGTTTGTGAAAAAGCCACAAAAGTTAAAAAAAATATTTGTGGATTTTCCAGTGGGAGGGGGCATCCTTAAACCCCATGATGTGGAAGGGATACCTGTATTTTCCACCATTCAAAGACTCTAAACATGCCAGTGATGATTATTATTCTGGCCCAGACAGACTCCTTCTGGATGATGAAGTTTGCTTCTGGCTCCACATTGATAAACTAGAGGAAGGCAGCCTGAATGGTGACGGGTCTCAAGGCTGTGCCACCGCATAAGGATCAGCTGAAGGAATGGGGGGCCCTAGGAGTGGAGAAGAAGAGCATTAGGGGAGGCAGGAGAGCTGGCTATCCCATGGAAGAAAGAGATGTTGTTGCAAAGGGGCAGATTTAGCCCCAAGGGAAGAAGAAACTTCACAACAGACTTTGGTGCTGGCTGTGGGGCGGGTCTTTGAGTGGAGGCTGGCTGTCCACTTTCCAGGGATTTGTAGATGGAAATCCTATGCAGGAAATACTCAGAGAAGACCTCAGAGCCTTCTCCCCAGCCCTCTGCTTCTCTCTATGGAAATGTCAATGAGTGTTTTAGTGCAAATGACTTAGCCGACAAGTACTGGGGAAGTACCCAAGCCTCAGATGGGCTAACTGACTCGTTAGTGTCACACGACTAGAAGAGTCCAAAGTGGATGGACCAAGGCCCTCCTGAATGAAAGAGCAGGCCGAGATGAACCCTGAGTGTTTTGAAAGATCTGGTTTCATTCAGATAGGACTTACTCTCACATATACTCCTCCTGGACCCTCGAGTTCCAACTCCAGTGGCTGAATTCTGCTCACTAGCTGGATGTCCTCATCTAAGACTTTCAATCTAAAGCTGGAAGGATCTTGGCATTCTTCTGTTCTTTTGTCCTCATCCAAAAGATGAGGAAACTGAGGCCTAATAAGAGTTATCATAGCCCTTTGGGATTTGCAAAGCACTTTACTTGTTATCTCATTTGCTCCTTACAAAAACTGTGGGAGGCGGGTATTATTATTATTCCTACTTTACAGATGGGGAAACTGAGAGAGCCAGAGTTTAAGTGACTCACCTACGGTCACAGCTAGTAATGTGTCCTTGGGGAAGCAAGGCAGAATTTGAACTCGAGTTTCTTGACGCCAGGTCTAGAACTCTATTCAGTGAACCACCAACTGCCCCAATATTCTAGGGCTCTTTGGCTACCTCATTGACAAGAAAGAGACAGGATCTATGGGTGGCCTTTTGGAGAGGTAACTGTGTAGACCCCTCAGTCTTCGAACAAAAGCTGCTGGTTGGCCAAAAATGTTTCCCAAATAGTCCTTTTACCATGAGACCATTCTCCGTTCAAAGACTGTATTGGATAATGAAAGTTTAGAAAAGAGAGAAGAGATGGAAACGGGAAGAGTCTTGTGGCTGGCTCTCCATTTGGCTTATCAGTGGTTATTGTGATAAATGCGGATTTGGGGTTTTGTACATTAATGACATGCTTGAGCCGTCCATGAAATCCAATTCACCAGCTCCTTGTAAACTTTCACCCTCTTTGTCTGCCCTGAGAAAGCCAGCTATTTCCCATGATGAAAACCAGAACCAAATGGCACATTTCAGATGCCGTGTCCGGTTACACAGCTGGTTAGGGTGATTATGCATGAGCTGAAAGCAACTTTGGCCACTAGAAGGGAGAAAAAAATGGTATTGAAGGTCTATAATTTCTAGCTGGTCACCAGCAGGAAAATATTTACAGAAAAGTCGAGTTTTAGTCATATGGAGTGTCTATATGGATTACAAACATTGGGATGGGTTCCTGGGCTCATCGCATGTGTGCCCATTGCTTGGGGACAGTGTCGTACCGTAGGACTGCTTCATTTTTGTCTTTGACTCTCCGAGCCCATCAAATTAGAATTAGAATTAGAATTCGCTGATCTCAAAAGAGTGCAACAGTATGTCAGTTTTTTCAATTCCATTTTTAAAAACTGTTTCTTCTACCTTGGCTTTTCCCATCGCCTTTATTTCTGAATATATCCTCCCCCCTCTCCCCCCAAGAAGCCAACCTTTACAACAAAGCATGAAATCAAACAGGAAAAAAAATCAGGTTAGCAAAAGTGGCTGCCACGTCCATCAGGTTGGACCCTAAACACATTGTTCTCTAGCCATGGTGGCAAGAAGGGAGAGCCGGCATTTGTCGTGCCTTCCTCAGAGCCAAGCTCACCACCTCCAGTTTCATCAAGGTGACAAACACTCTTAAACACTGTTATGGGCAGGGACTGTGCTGGGTTCTGGGGAGAAGGAAGAAGAAGAAGAAGAAGAAGAAGAAGAAGAAGAAGAAGAAGAAGAAGAAGAAGAAGAAGAAGAAGAAGAAGAAGAAGAAGAAGAAGAAGAAGAAGAAGAAGAAGAAGGAGAAGG
>NW_025380209.1:0-5011 GCF_016433145.1 Gracilinanus agilis | reverse complement strand
CCTTCCTTCCTCCCTTCCTTCCTTCTTTCCTTCCTTCCTTCTTTCCTTCCTTCTTTCCTTCCTTCCTTCTTTCCTTCCTTCTTTCCTTCCTTCTTTCCTTCCTTCCTTCCTTCCTTCCTCCCTTCCTTCCTGCCTTTTCTTTCCTTTTTTAATGACATGGGTGAATGAAGGAATTTTTTTTTTACATGACTGTATATATTTAAAATTGGTTTTGTTTTCCATGTCTTTTCAGTGAATGGGAAGAGAGATGGGAGAGAATTTGAATAAAAAATAAAATATAATAGAATTCCAAAAAATACACTTTCCTGGCACCTAGTTCCACTTTGCTATTAGAGAATCCTGGTTTGTGGATCAGCAGCAGCCACATTTAGTGAGTGCCAGCTTTTGCTTTGCAGTGTTACCTTCATGTCATAATGAAGCATGGTAGTATGGTTTTGGAAATGGCAGTTAGAGGCTTCAGACATATAGGGGAAGCCATTTCCTCAAAATGTTCCCAATTTCCAGCTGGCCTCCCTGGAGACTTCAGAGAGACTTTTCCTCAGGTTGAGATCAAGTCTTCATTCTTAGCGTGAGCTGAAATCTCATCTCTCTCCCATTTAAAGAGCTCTTGCTGTTTTACTCATATTTTCTGATCTATATAACTTCTCCAATTTTTGTTTGCTTGGATAAATGGATTTACTTGCTATTCAGTATTTCTCATGGTCTTTTAGTGTAGCAGGCTTTCATTAGGATGGAACTGATCTGATAAGTATCAGGCTAGCTACGTTCCCTCTTAAGAACAACCAGGGATGTAGTTTTTTTTGGAAGCTATATTAACTCTTGACCAGCAATATTTTGGGGGAAAAGGGGAGAGATAAAAATATAGCTCAATGTTCCTATTGGAGATAGTCGAAGGAAGGACCACAAATCCAGCCTTAGTTATACTCTTGTTTCCCTTGTGTCTCCCTTAGGGAGAGATGGGGCAGATTCCAGAGACATCTATCCAGGCCACCCATAAGTTGCATGTCTATACATTTAGATAAGTCATGTATACATATCTATTTTACATATATGTAAGATTTACATGTCTATTGTCTGATTGATTAGTTGCTCAATTTTAAGGAACTTGTGACTCTTCTTCTTAACTTCCTAAACTTGCGCCTTGCTTCTGATAAGTTCCTTGAAGGCAAGGATTTTTTAATTTCCTGTCCTTTGTAAGATATTGTGTTTTTTTCCCCATAGTTGAGCAGTTGCTGAAAGGAAGGGTCAGAAAATAAGTTGTTTTTGATAGAAGAAAAAGAATAGAATCAATTTGTGAAGGACATAAGGTATTGCCATTCCCTTTTAGATGAAAATTTTAGTTGCTTAAAAGGGGCTGAAAATGAATTTCTCATCTGTTTTCATCTCTGTTAAAATCCTAATTATCCCTCAAGAAGAATTTTTAATAGCTCATAATGCTTTCCCAGATTTCCTTCCTCCCTAGGAAAACATGTTCTCTACTTCATATGAACTTTGAAAATACCTTGTTTCTACCTCTGTTATGATCTAATCTGTATCACAGTTATCTGTGTTAGCGTTTTATCTGTGCTGATAAATGTCAAGTTCCTTGAGATAGAGGCAATGTTTCATTCATTTTTCTGTCTCCTAGTGCCCATGTGCCTTTCACATTGAAGATGCTTAATAAACCAATGTGACCAAAATTAGAAGGAAAGCAACAAACTGGGAAAAAATCTTTATAACCAAAAACTCTGACAAAGGTTTAATTACTCAAATATACAAGGAGCTAAATCAATTGTACAAAAAAGCAAGCCATTCCCCAATTGATAAATGGACAAGGGACATGAATAGGTAATTTTCAGATAAAGAAATTAAAACTATCAATAAGCACAAGAAAAAATGTTCTAAATCTCTTAGAATTAGAGAAATGCAAATCAAAACAACTCTGAGATACCACTTCACACTTAGCAGATTGGCTAATATGACAGCAAAGGAAAGTAATAAGTGTTTGAGGGGATGTGGCAAAACTGGGACATTGATGCATTGCTGATGGAGTTGTGAACTGATCCAACCATTCTGGATGGCAATTTGGAACTATGAAAGGGCTTTAAAAAACTGCCTGCCCTTTGACCCAGCCATACCACTGCTGGGTTTATACCCCAAAGAGATAATAAGGAAAAGGACTTGTACAAAAATATTTATAGCTTTACTCTTTGTAGTAGCAAAAAACTGGAAAACATGGGTATGCCCTTCAGTTGAGGAATGGCTAAACAAATTGTGGTATCTGTTGGTGATGGAATACTATTGTGCTCAAAGGAATAATGAACTGGAGGAATTCCACGTGAACTGGAAAGACCTCCAGGAATTGATGCAGAGTGAAAGGAGCAGAGCCAGGAGAACATTGTACACAGAGACTGATACACTGTGATACAATTGAATGTAATGGACTTCTGTACTAGCGGCAATGTAATGACCCAGGGCAATTTAGAGGGACTTATGAGAAAGAAAACTAGCCACATTCAGAGAAAGATTTGTGGGAGGAGAAAAACAGAAGAAAAACAACTGCTTGAATACATGGGTTGATGCAGATATGATTTGGAATGTAAACTCTAAAGGACCATCCCAGTGCAACTATCAATAATATGGAAATGGGTCTTAAGCAATGATTCATGTAAAACCCAGTGGAATTGTGCATTGGCTACAGGGGGTTGGAAGGGAGAGAATGAATCATGTGACCATGGAAAAATATTCTAAATTAATTAAATTAAAAAAATAAAAGCAAAAGAAGATGCTTAATAAATGTTGATTCAGTTCTTCATACCTGTTTATCCAAAAGCACATAGCACTGGACCAACCATGAAGTTATTGACAGCAAGAAAAGACCTGTCCATATAAAAATATTCATAAAAACACTATAAGTAATGGCAAAAAGTTGGAAATAGACTGTATGCCTAGTGATTGGGGAATGGGTAAGCAAATTGTGGCACACAAATGTATTGAGATCCTACTATGCATGAAGAAACAACAAAAATATTGGTTTGAAGGGATGCAGAATGAAAAAAGCAAAAGTAAAATGTGTACAATAGGGCAATGAAATAAATGCAGGCAACTTTGAATGGCAATAAAACTCAGATCCAAAACCAAGCATGGTGCTGATATTTACTCATTTAAAGCTCGCTTACTTTTTAAAAATTACTATTTATTTACAGTTACAATTTATTTATCATTGCTGTTTATTACTATTATTGTGGCTGTTATTTTGGATGGGACTTGTGATTTCATTCCTGTGGGGAGAATTCCCATCGAGGCTCTTACTTTACCAATGCATACGAGAACCTTCTTTGAAATTTATTGCTTTAGGAAGTTACTTGGGCACTGAGTAAGATCACATATTTAGGACTGAAAAGGATTTGGGAGATCATCAAGTCCACTACCTCCCATTTAATATATGGGGTATAAGTCTCAAAAAGGTTAAATGACTTGTCCAGGGTAACACAGTCAGTGTGTATCAGAGGACTTGAACCTAAGTTTTCTTAACTCTGAAGTCAGTTCTCTATACTATAGTAATAACTAGTATTTAAATAGTGCTTATTTTGTTCCAGGAACTATGCTTAGCACTTTGCAAATATCTTTTTTAGGGGTAGCTGGGTAGCTCAGTGGTTTGAGAGCTAGGCCTAGAGACGGAAGTTCCTAGGTTCAAATCTGGCCTCAGATACTTCCCAGTTGTGTGACCCTGGGCAAGTCACTTGACCCCCATTGTCTACCCTTACCACTCTTCTGCCTTGGAGCCAAGACATAGTATTGACCCCAAGACAGAAGGTAAGGGTTTAAAATAAAAATATGTATATATATATATTTTTTTTTTTTAATTTTTACAGCAATGGAGTGATAGAAGTACTATTATTATGCCCATTTTATAAATTAGGAAAGTGAGGCAAACAGGGGTTACATGACTTGCCCATGAGTGTTTAAGGTTGGATTTGAACTCATGTTTTCTTCACCACAGTCCCAGCAGTCTTTCCATAGTGTTCTACAGCAAGCTAACTCTTCTTTCCTTTCTTTAACAAATAGCAACCTAGAATATGAGTGTGTGGACTTGTGGCCCCAGTATTTTCTTCACAGAAGCAGCTAGGTGGCGCAATGGAGATAGCCTATTCAACCTAGAGTTGACCCGGGTACAAATCCAGCCTCAGACACTTTCTAGCTGTGCGACCCTACAAGTAATTTAACTTCTTTTTACCTCACTTTCCTCATCTGTAAAGTGGGGATAATACTAGCACCTACCTCCCAGGGCTTTGTAAGGAGATATTTGCAGAGCATTTTACAAGCCTTAAAGAGCTTCAGAAGTGCTATTTTTTATTATTATTCTGTGCTTAACTGCTTTGTTGTTTTGAACTTTGTCGGGGATTTGATTGGGAGTCTTAGGGTACTTTGTATGTTGTTTCGAAATGAGATTTGTCAGTGGAAAAATAAATGTTGAATTAATGATGTTTTAAAAACATCTACCATTGTTAAACTGTGTAGATGCTGGGCTATTTGTGAACTAATTCCTTTGTTAATGAAACAAAGGCAGCTATTTCTTTTAGATGAATTACATCTTCTTAATACGAAAGTACATCAAATATTCCGAGTGTGTAATACTAGCAGTGCTGTACAGAATATTTGATGAATCCGGGGAACTGAATAATTTGATTGTACTTTATTAAGAGTGATTTATTTTCCTTGGATGTCTAATTTTTTAGTGCTTGTAACACACATGTTAAACTAACTACTCTTCTAAAAGTGTATGCTCATAAATGATATCTTTGATCTGGACTCCTTGGCTCCAATAACTCCAACCCATCTTCCTATAGTCCCATTGCTCTTCCTAAAAACAAGTCTAGGGGACTCCATGGATGGAGAGCCAGGGGAGGTCCTGGGTTCAAATTTTATCTCAGACACTTCTTAGCTGTGTGACCCTGGGCAAGTCACTTTAACTCCAGTTGTCTAGCCCTTACTTCTCTTCTGCCTTAGAACTAATATATATATATATATA
>NW_025380208.1:0-5017 GCF_016433145.1 Gracilinanus agilis | reverse complement strand
CATCTGGTGTAATGATATACATACATTTATATATATATATATATATATATTTATATATTTATATATTTATACATATTTATAAATACTTATATTTATATAGTATGGGTAGTTAACAGTGTGAAAGAGTGCCAGGTCTAGAAATGAGAGGAATTGGGTTCAAATGAGACCGGAGACACTTCCTAGCTGTGTGACCTTGGGAAAGTCACTTAACCCCCATTTCCTAACCATTATTGTTCTTCTATTTTAGAATTGATACTAAGACTGAAGGTTTGGAGCTAAAAGAAATTAAATAAAGCTTCAAGGTCTGTAAAGCACTTTACATTTGTCGTCTCTTCTAACTCTTACAACAGCTCTAGGGGGTATTTATTATTACTAGCCATTATTAGCTACATTTTTCAGATGGAGAAACAGAGGGCAAATGACTTGGCTCCTGTCACAGAGCTGACAAATGTCAGAGGAAGGATTCCAAATGGTGAATGGAAATGGAAACTGACTCTAAGTCCACTGTCTCGCTACCTCCACCTCAGTTTCCATTTTCTGTAAAATGAAGGAGTTGGACTGGAGGTTCCTAGATGGTCCTCAGTTTCCTTCCTGGACCATTTTGAAGAGGATTCCCTTCCCTAAGCCACCCCTTGGCTAGACTATGTGAGTGCTGTCTTTGCCGGCAGTGTCAGACTCAAACTAATGTGTAGGGAAGGATTCCTGTGAGCTACATATCGATTTAGTCATAAACGGCAATATCATCTATATTTTACTATATTTTTATTTATTTTATATTTTAAATAATTTTAATAACATTTTAACCAATTAGTAATATTTTAAATAACTTTAACAATAAGATAATAATTTTAATAAATTTATTCATTCCTTATTTTTCTTAGGTATTCCCCAATAAATTTTCTTTAAACCCTTACTTTCTGCCTTTGTATCAGTTCTAAGATGGCAGAGCAGTAAGGTGTAGAGAATCAGGGTTAAGTGACTTATCCCGGGTCACACAGCAGGGAAGTGTCTGAGGCCATATTTCAACAAGGACCTCCCATCTCTAGGTCTGGCTGTCTATCCAGCAACTCTGGCTGCCCCAGTATATCTATCTATCTATCTATCTATCGATCTCGATCTCAATCTCTATATCTATATACACTTATCTCAATTCTAAGACAGAAGAGCGGTAAGGGCTAGGCAATGGGGATTAAGTGACTTGTCCAGGGTCCCACAGCTAAGAAGTATCCAAGGTCAGATTTGAACCCAGGTCCTCCTAACTCCAGGCCTGATGCTCTATCCACTATGCTACCCAGCTAACTTTTTATAGTTCTTTCTTTAAACATTTGGGATGCTTGGAAATTCTGCTCTCTGTGGCACGGAGATATTCATTTGTGCTAAGTCATCTGTGTCACTGGGAAGGTGCAAAACCTCCCATGGACAAGAACACGGGGAGTGCAATTTTCAGACCTTGCCTGGGGCCCACAAATGTCTCATCCCAGTCCTAATGGGTCTATAAAAGATCATAAAACTATCCCCACTGACAGCAGACACCCCAGATAGTTCTTTCTCTTTACAGATAATAAAATCTGCTCAGAAACAGGCGGCATGTTCACACCAAAGGTAGCAACTCACAAGGAAATCTGTTCCCAACAGCCCCCTGTGGCAACAGCACATGCCAATGTTGCTTGCATTAAGGCCAGGGAAAATACATAAAAATCATTCTAGGTGCCTTCCGATAATGCGACTTGACATTTCCAACTCTGTTCCCATTAGGTTTGCTCTTTTTCACCGAGAAGTCCCTCCACCGTGCCTAGACATTGCCTGGGCATAGGATGATGCCTGGATGCTTGTGGGTTTAAAGGGGGAAAAATATTCACTCAACTCTTTCACTGTTAGATTTTTTTAACAGAGGAAAAAGAGAAAAAAAACCTCATCTA
Source organism: Gracilinanus agilis (assembly GCF_016433145.1). NCBI lineage: Eukaryota > Metazoa > Chordata > Mammalia > Didelphimorphia > Didelphidae > Gracilinanus > Gracilinanus agilis. Next base: position 3,098 of record NW_025380208.1, on the reverse strand, counting down.
AAGTTAGAAACAGGGCAGGCTTTGAGGCTTGCCCTTCATTTTGGCTCTCACACATCAAAGGATGAGTGCTGGGGAATTTTTCCAAACTAACTTAGAAGGGGGCATTTAACCCAATTTGATCTCTAATGAATGGATGAGGGAGTGATTCTCCGTCACTGCCAAAACCATGCTGGCCACCCTGGGGTCTCTCTTTGCTTTGAGAAATATTCTGTTTCATGTCAGTGGGAACTCCGATTTCTAGAAAGGGAAGGCGAGGTCTGCTGCTACACAGAGCAAAGGAAAGCCTGGGTCTCTGCTTCTCTCTGGATCCAGATTTGGCTGTGGAGGAGGCTGCCAAGGGAGGCAGGAAGAGCAGGGAAGACCAGGCCCTGTCCTCAGGCACTTCTGGTCTAATGAGGCTGCCTGGGGAAAAGGGAATCTGGAGCAAAGAGCAGCTGGGATCCTCCTGACCCTGTGCTGTGCTTGTCGCTGGGCCTGCTTTTGCTACCAGAACAAGATCAGGGATTTTTCATTGAAGTGGGGAATTATCAGTGAGGCCACCATCTTCTCAGCAGCTTCCAGCCCTGGAGTCTCAACCTCTCCTTTTTCCTTTTTTTAAACCACAGTATTCCAGGGGCAACGCTATAGACAACTTCTTCAATTTTTTAAAAAATTAATAAAATAAAACACGAAGGAGAAATGAAATACATTTTTCAAAATATGTGTATTTTTTAAGAGCTTGTGGACCTCCACAGCCTTAGAGACATCACCAGGGACTCTCAGAGGCTGTTACTTACCCAGGGACCCTTAGCCTGTGTGGGTCAGAACCTCTCCCTAACTCTGAGGCCAACTCAGAGTCCATTATTCAAGGTTAGCTGTCAGGAGAGAGCCAAAGAATCTAAAAGTATTTCTCAGGTACAAATGGAGAGAAGAGGAGAGGGGGCAGGAGGGGAAGGAAGGAGGAGGTGAGCCAGTGAGATTCCATCCCAGGTGGCTCTGGGGCGGATGATTTCCACTTTCCTTTGTGGACCATTTCAAAAGTGCTTAACCAAAATGGGCTTCAGTACTCTGATGAGCGGAGGATGGCTTGGTGGTGCAGTGAATAGAGTCCAGGACCTGGAGTCAGGAAGACCTGAGTTCAACTCTAGCCTTAAATACTTACTAGCTGTGCCTAGGCAAGGCACTTAACCCTGTGTGCCTCAGTTTCCCCATCTGTAAAATAATCCAGAAAAGAAAATGGCAAACCATGCTAGTATCTTTGCCAAAGAAAATCCCAAATGGGGTCACGAAGAGTCAGACATGACTGTAAATGACTAAATAACGGCAACTCGGATGGACTCCACCAGTGAAAGCTAAAACACTATATTTTTAATAAGATGTTTTACATTGATTAAATAAATCCATCACTATGGGACAGTGGTTTAAATTTCACGAGCATCTTTGTTTGAATGACAAGCGTTTCACATTCAATCCAGGGAGCTAAACTCAGTCAGCAATCTTCTCTGTTGACAATTGTAATGAAGGCACAGGGTCTTACTTAAGCTAACAAATGATTATCCTTTACAATGGAATTATAAACAGAACCCTGGTGCATGAATTTGCCTAATTGTTCTTCCCTGCTGTGGCAATGTCTGCCTAGTTTTTCACTGCACATAAATAAAGAAGGGAGAGATGGAAAACACTTAACTATATCATCCCTCTTGCTTTGGCTGTCATCCTCACTCCCAAACCCCAATGGTAGGGCTTTGACCCAGTGAGGGAGGGAGAGAAGAAATATGGAAAAGTAAGTGATATGAGGCAACATGACCAAGAAAGACGCCACGATGAGCAACAGAGAACCTGTCACTCTTGGGCTGGACCTTGGACTCATATAGTCTTCTCCATGAAGAGTGAACTAGCCTAAAAAAGTAGTCTGAAGCCCCTGCTCATTAAATGTGGTACCTTCTAACTTAACTGGAGTATCCTGGAGTTCAAGCCTGTGACATCCATTTGAGAGGAGGAATCAGGATTTTAGGTCCATGTTTCCTGTGTTTCCTCCTCATGATGGAGTCAACTTGGTAGTTTAGCAGATAAAACATTGAATTTGGAGTCAGAATTAAGTTCAAATCTTCCATTGACTATCTAGGTGACTCTGGGCTAGTCACTAAATTCCCCTAAGCCTCAGTTTCCTCATCTATAAACTGAAAGGACTGAACTTGATGGTGTTTGAGTTCACTTATAAGGTGAAGATGATAATCCTATGATTGACCCAAATGGACATACGAGTCAAAACATCAACTAAGAACTTTTGGTCTATATCCTTTTGCCCCTTTGCTTATGGTAGAAGGAGTGTCCAGGGGCATTAAACAAATTGAACTGAGTCTTTCCTAGAATTCTTGGGTTCAGAGCAGTATCTGTATTATCTTGGAACTTCCTGGATATGGGAACGGCTGCAGGAGGCCCTGATATATAGAATCTGGTTTAGTATGTATGTGTTGATTTATTGCTACTGTGTCTTCTCTTTTTTTTTTAAACCATTAACTTCTGTGTATTGACTTATAAGTGGAAGAGTGGTAAGGGTAGGCAATGGGGGTCAAGTGACTTGCCCAGGGTCACACAGCTGGGAAGTGTCTGAGGCCGGATTTGAACCTAGGACCTCCTGTCTCTAGGCCTGGCTCTCAATCCACTGAGCTACCCAGCTGCCCATACTGTGTCTTCTCTTATTACTTTTATGGGTTCTCTATCAAGAGGAAAGCATTATATGCCATATCCAGACATGCCTTTCCATCATTGCTACAGAGAGGTACACATGAGGACACTGATGGTAGGGACAGAAGAAAGAGAAAAAAAGGCAAAGGAGATAGACAAAGAAAGGAAGATATTGGAGAAATTATATTGAATTGGTCAAGGACTCTAGGCTAATCTGGCAAAGTAATATTTGAGTAGAATATAACTCATTCTGATTGTCTGAAGGAACTTTTAATCAGGTTATACCCTCATAGGTTTCTATTTAATTTTCATAGAATGAGACAAAGGAAGAGAGAAAAAGAAGAAAATAGATAGAAGGAAAATAGAGAAAGAAAGGAAGGAAGAAAGGAATAAAGGAATGAAGAAAGGAGAGAAGGAAAATAGAGAAAGAA
>NW_025380207.1:0-8028 GCF_016433145.1 Gracilinanus agilis | reverse complement strand
ATATATATATATATATATATCTTGGGCCAACCTGATAGGTGTGAGGTGGTACCTTAGAATTGTTTTAATTTTAATTTCTCTGAGAGATTTAGAGCATTTTTTCATATGAAAACTTTGATTTCTTCATCTGAAAACTGCCTATTCATATGTTTTGACCAACTGTCAATTGGGGAATGACTTGACTTGGATTCTTATAAATTTGACTTAGTTCTTTATATATTGAGAAATGAGACCTTTATCAGAGAAATTTGTTAAAATTTTTTTTACAATTTGTTGTTTCCCTTCTAATCTTTGCATTGGTTTTGTTTGTACAAACCTTTTAAATTTAATATAAACAAAATTATTCATTTTACATCTTGTAATGTCCTCTATCTCTTGTTTGGTCGTAAAATCTTCCCTTCTCCATAGATCTGACAGGAAAACTATTCTATATTCCCCTCATTTACTTAAAATATCACTCTTTATGTTTAAATCTTATCCCCATTTTGACCTTATCTTGGTATAGGGTGTGAGATGCTGATCTAAACTGTTTTCCAATTTTCCCAGTTTTTGTCAAATAGTGAGTTCTAATCCCCAAAGCTGGGATCTTTGGTTTATTAAATACTAGATTGCTGAGGTCATTTACCCCTAATCTATTACATTGGTCCATCCTTCTATTGCTTAGCCAGTACCTTAGTGTTTTGATGATTACTGCTTTATGGTACAGTTTAAGCTCTAATAGTGCTGGGTTACCATCCCTCACATTTTTTTTTTCTGTTAGTTCCCTTGATATTCTTGACCTTTTGTTTTTCCAGATGAATTTTGTTATTTTTTTCTAGCTCTATAAAATAGTTTTTGGTAATATTAGTCTGGCACTGAATAAATACATTAATATAAGTAGAATTGTCATTTTTATTATATTAACTCAGCCTACCCACGAGCAATTAATGTTTTCCAGTTGTTTAGATCTAATTTTATTTGGGTGAAAAGAGTTTGTAATTGTGATTGTGTTCATATAATTCCTGCATTTGTCTTGGCATCTATTGTTCTACTAACTCCTTAATTACCTATCTCCTGGACTATTACAATACATTTCTAGCTGGTCTTCTTGCCCCGCTTCTCTCTATTCCAATCCATGCTCCACTCAGCCGCCAAAATAATTTTTCTAGTTTATAGGTGTAATTGTGTCACACATCTCCTCTATAAACACCATTGGCTCTCTATTACCTCCAGGATTAAATATAAAATCCTCTACTTGGAATTTAAAATTCTTTTTTAAAACACCCTTATCTTATGTCTTAGAATAAATACTGTGTGTTGGTTCCACGGCTGAAGGGTGGTAAGGGGAAGGCAATGAGAGTTAACAGATTTGACCAGGGTCTCACAGCTAGGAAACACCTAAGATCAGATTTAAATCCAGGACCTTCCATCTCTAGATCTAGCTCTCAATCCACTGAGCCACCTACTTGTTCCCAAGAATTAAAAATTCTAAATAACCAAAACCCTTCCCATCTTTCCACACTTCTTCCGAATTCTTCCCCTCCACAAACTCTATGAACCAGCAACACTAAACTTACTTTCAGTTCTTCCAAGAGGACACTCCAACATCTTGTCTCCATATCATTGCACTGGCTGACCCCCATTCCTAGAATGTCCTATTTTCTCCCCTCTGATTTTTTAATTTTTCTATCTTCCTTTAGGACTTAGCTCATACTGTACCTTTTGCATGAGGTCTTTCCTGGATGACCCATAAACCCATCCAACTACTAGTGCCTTCCCCTCTGAGACTATTTTCATCTATTCTGCATATATATATATACATACATACATATATATATATACATATATAAAATTTTCTATTAGATTGTGAGTTCTTTGAGGGCAGGGATCATATTTTTGCTTTTCTTTGAATCTCCAGCACTTAGTAGAGTGTCTTACACATTAAATGCTTATTGACTCCCTGACTGACTGAGATGTATGACTGGAAAAGTTGGGTTAGTCAATAGCAAGAACAAAATAATCAACTTGTCCATTATTATCCATGAAATAATAGGACATCTAGGAGAAAGCATTTGGTACCTTGGGTGGACCCCAGTGGTATGAATAAAATGAGAAAACTGCATTGGTTTCAATCTCCACAATTGGAGGGATTGCCTAGATTGATAAATACGTAAATCCATCCAAGAATTAAAATATCAAAGGAAATGAAATAGTGTATACCAGGTTGCAAACCTTTATGTGCTATGAATATTAACTATGATTATCATTAAGCCTTAGTTTCCCCTTTTGTAAATTGAGGATCATAGTAAGCTAATAGGATTTAGTTCTGGAACTAGACCTGAGAGATTATACCTAGATCCAGATTAACGTGAATAATGAATTCCATTAAGTGGGAATTGCATATTTCTATTAGGCTGTAACAAAATACCATATTTTATATAATTATAACTTTGAATAGTGTGAATTCAAATGCATATGGCCATTTCATGGGGTTTGTTATTCATACTATTTGGGATCTAGTTGTATCTAATTCACTCTCTAGTCAATGCTTCTGCCTACCTTAAGAGTAGGTTTCCTGAAACCCCAGTATACATTAACATTGTCTGCCAGGAGACATAGAGGGAGTCATAAAATCATATTAACTGAGTCCACTAGAAACTTACATTATCTAATGTCAACTAGGCTCTCACTGCAGCAAGGCAATCCTACTTTTTCACCATAGTTTTCTATCTCATAGTGGCTGATACATTCTTGTCTCTCCTTAAGCCTTCCACAGCATCCCTCCCCCCTCCATTGAGGACCCTGTCTTCACAAAAATTTTGAGGCCATTTTCTTTCCCTTTTTCTCATCTTCTCATCTCACTTCCCCAGCATAACCTTTCTGTCTCCTCCATTAATCAACTTTTGATGGAGTTATCAAACTTAGCCATTTCAGTCTTAACTCCTATTTGATCTCTTAATTGCCAAATTTAATGGCTTTTTCTTATTCCTCATCCTCTTGATTTTTCTGCAGCATTTGACATCATTTCTCACCTTGTTTCTTCGATATTCTCTCCTATCTTGATTTTTGTGATACTGTGCTTTGTTTTCTTCTTCCTCTTTGACTATCCCATCCTTAATCACCTTTAATGTATCTTCACAAAATGTGGGCATATACCAAGATCCTAGACCTTTTCTTTTCTATCTGTAATTACTCACTGGATGATCTCATCAGTAGCTATCAGTATAATGATCATCTCTACGCAGATAACTCTCAAACCTACAAATAGATGTTTGTTTATGGATGTTTTCTTTGGTTCTATCTAGTTCTTAGGTTCCAGGATTCATAGGATTTTTTAGAGTTGAAAATAGCTTTAAAGAACATAATTCACATTCATTTTACATATGAGAAAACTGAGGCCAAAAGAAGATGTGATTTATCAAAGACCATAAAGGGATTGGCTTTCATGGGTTCAGTTATTGCTTCTATGCAAATGACTCCCAGCTATATAGATCCAACCCTAGATTCTCTCCTTATATTGCCAGCTTCTTTCCCTCAAGATATCCCAGGGAATATCAAACTCAATATGTCCAAAGCAAAATTAGTGATTTTTGTCTCCCAATCATCCCTCTTCCAAATTTCTGTTGAGGGTACCATCATTCTTCTAGTCATCATCTAGTTTCACAACCTTGGCATTATCCTCAAATCCTTACTCACACTTATCCCACATATCCAAACTGTTGCCAAGTCTTGTCATTTTTACCTTCACAACATTTTTCATATAGCCACCATAATGCAGGCTCTCATCATCTCTTTCCTGAACTCTTGCCACAACCTTCTAACTGCTTTCCTGATTCAAGTATTTCTTTCCTCCATTCCATCCTCTACAAAGCCTCCCAAGTGTTTTTCCTAAACTATTGCCTGACAGTATTACTACCCTTCTGCCATAAATAAAGTCTAGTGGCTATCTATTACTTATGGGAATCAATCATTTTTTATCAAGGCATCTCCAACCTGCCTGTGAAACAAGGCAGGGAAAATAGATGTGGCCAGGGCAATTCCAAGTCTTTTTCCATACAATGGTGTCCCAGTTGGTATACTGATCTTCAGTGCTGCTACTTGACTCTTCATAGACCTGCAAATGTCCTTTGATGATGTTTTTTTCTCTCATCAGTTAGGTTGCTCTGCTCATCACTCTTCTACATAGCTGTTCAATAAAATCTCCATTGAGCTGCTCTCTGTTTCTGTCTCCATGGAGCTGCTCTCTGCTGGTGTCCACTAGAATCTCTACTGAACTGCTTTCTGCTCCATCAGTTGGGTCTTCAGGGGCGATGTGGACCCTTTTCTACAGGGCAGGATGTCTGGCTTTTTTGTGATTCCAAAATCCTCAGCCAGTTATACCCAGCCAGATAGATAGCCAGAAAAACACTTTAACATTTAAATGAATTCCTCTGGTGCTGCTTGGATTTCCACAGTCTTAATTTCCATTTGAATTGTGGTAAAAATAATTCTTTTTAATTCCTGTTGTATCCTTAGTCATTAATCTCCAAATATACCAGGAATATAATTAAAAGAGACTAGGTGGAGAAGACAAAATTGGCATCCCCTTGCTCTACTTCCACCAACAACCACATTATTATATTGCCTACATGACTATTTTTTTAGCACAAGACAGGAATCTAGATGAATATGTATTTTTTTCCAAAAAAGAGGTAATTTGATGTATAGTCAGGTTTAGGGGTTAATGTGTGGCTTTGAAACAGAATTAAAACCATCTTTTATGCTTACTTTGTTACTAGTACCTACTACGCACAGAGAATAAATAGCCTTTGCCCTCAAGACAGATAATAACCAACAAGTATGGTAAGCAATGAAGGCAGACATCATCATGTTTCACAAAGCCATCATCAAGGCCTTCCTGCCAGGTTCTCCCAGAACCTCCCTTTGAGATCTCACCAGCTCTAGCTCTAGAGAGCCTGGCTCATGGCTTAGGACATCAGTGCCCTCCCCTGAACATCCTTGGATAGGGAGGTGATTAGAGGGAAAAGGAGGCAAAAAGAGAAAAGGATGGAAGCCAGCCAGGGAACTTGTTTTCAGCAACATCTAATCTGTAATTGGGCTAATTCGTCAGTATTTGTGCCTCGGCCTCTTTGTTTCTCCGGCGTCTGTATAACTCTTGATTGGAACATTTGCTGTTCCTTTTGTGAGATCCTAAATCCAATCCTCTCTGATGATGTACATGAATGTGTTTCTGATGGATGTTTTCCAGAGCCCTTTTGTTGCCTCAATTAAGGGATAATGAACAAGAATTGTGTCTATTTGTAAAACAGCCCAGCCATTTCTTGCTTCCCAATTGGCCGGACAATGTGTCTTAATTAAGCACAAAGACTTGTCGCTTAATCTACTGTCAAGAGCTCCCAAGTAGCAACAATGAAGGTAGAAGGGAAGGAAGGAAGGGTGGAGCCTCCCAATGGGTAGGCATCTTTGGGGCCCAATTTGGTTCTGGGGCTCTGGGAGAAGCCAACTTGGACATAGTCTTTGGGTCTTCCCAAGTAGTTCATTGGAAAGTGGGTCAAAATTGGGAAGAGAAGACCCAGGGAAGTTACTGGACAAACATGAAATAAAATAGGGGCAAGAGGGAAGCAGTGGCTCAGGAGCCAGGTAAGTCAACAGGAGAAAAAGATCACAGATGGTAGAAGAAGGTGAAGGGTGCAAAGTCCATACAAGAAGTCTAATAGCTGGCAAATGTCTAGGAAATGAAGAAGTAGAGCAATGGAAGTATGCACAGATACCTGAGGACAGAACAAAGGAAGAGGTCTAAAGTTCAGTCATTCAGTTAGTAGCTGGGAAGTATTAAATAACTGACAATTCCATGGTGTCTTAAATTTCGGAAAAAAAAAACTTGCCTCCCAACAATTTGCCTCTGAGTGCAAGCATTATTATTCCCATTTCAAGGATGAGGAAAGTGAGGCTTAGAAGAGTTACATGACTTTCTCAGGACTATACAGCTAATAGGTATGAGATTCAAACTGTGTTAATAGAATTAGCTCTAGCCCATTCATAGTCAAAACCCTACTCAACCTAGGCATAGAAATTATGTCACCCTCACCTTGAATACGTAATCCAAAACAGGAAACCCGTTGGACCACGGGAAATGTAGTTTTTAAGGTCCCCACGTGTCCATAGAAAAAATATATATATACTTTTAAATGGCATTTCCCAAATTTCAATTAACAAAACCTGGGTCCTCTGTCTTCAAGTCCAATTTTCTAACCACTACACTACCTTGTCTAACCTATGTGTCTCCCAGTGGGAAGTACTGGGGAGCTATAATAATGGATCTGGAGTCACAGAGCCTAGTTTTTGCTCTGCTATTTATATCCTACGTGACCTTGAAGCAAGTCACTTCTCCTCCTTAGGCCTCGGTTTCTTCATTTGTAACATGAAAGGATTGGAGTTGATGATTTCTATGATTCTATCCTGATGTAAATCCAATTATCTATGACTTGATGCTGAAGAGTCTCAATTCCATTCTGGAAGTAGGATCACAGATTTAGGGCTAGAAAGGATGCTAATGTCCATTTAATTCAATTTCATTTTAAGAAACAAAAAAAGAGCCTTGAGAAGATTAAGTGAGTTGCCCATTGTCACTCAGGTAGTGACAGATGAAGAATTTGAACTCTAGTCTTCTGACTCTAAACCTAGTCCTAATTCCAAAGAACCATGGTGCTTCTTCCTGATACTTGAGGCTTAATTTCCCCCTATTTATCTGCTCCAGAAAATGAAAACTGATGGCTTTATTGATAATTAGTGCAACAGGATGCCACATTAGCCCAAGCTCTCATCACCTCTTGCAGAAACAATGGTAATAGCCTCTTAATTTGCCTTTTTCCTCCGTTCTATTTCTCTCTAATCTACCCTTTATATAACTGACCAGTTTTCCTAACATATCCTTCTTCTCATGTCATTCCTCCACTCTGAAACCTTAAATGTCTTCCCACCCCCTACCAAATAAATTATAAATGCCAGATGCAGGCATCGAAAGCTCTCCACAATCCATTTCCTATCTTATCTCGCACTATTCTCCTTCACATACTCTGTATGTCAGCTAAACTGATCTACTCTCTCTGTCCTCTTCTCATCTTGTCCTCCTTGCTGTTGTTCTTGACAACTTCCATGTCTAGTATTGTCTCTTCATTTCCCCATCTTTCTCCTTTCCTGATCAAGGCCCAAGCTTAAGTGGCATTTCTTCCATGCACCCTTTCCTAACAATCTTCCCCTGCTCTCACATGACAACAAGCTCTCCCTCTTCAGATTTCTCACAGCTTTTTACCTGGCTCTCTCCTGCATGCTTATCTCCTTTCCCATGTTTCATAGCTGTTCCTTGTGCATTATTTTCTTCCTATTAGATTATAAGATCCTTGAGAGTAGGACTAATGGCATATCTACTCTTGAATCCCCAGAGCCTTGCATATAGCAGATATTTAATTACTGTGGAATTAAATTAAATTCAGGGTGACACTCCCTTGCTTAAAAACCCTTAATAATAGCCATGACACTGAAATATTTCTGTAGTGCTTTAAATGAGAGCTCTCTACTCCTTGCAGAATCAGTTTCGGGTTGAAGGAAGCTTTAGATCTCTGATTTTATGTTCCTAAGGCAAGGTAGCAATGATACATAATTGGGAGTCAGAGGACATGTGGTTGAATCTTGGTTCTGCCACTTTAACACCTGGGTGACCTTGGGCAAGTAATTTTCTTTTTAAAAATAGATTTCTATTAATGTCTTTTCTTTATATCACCTAGACGTCTTCCCACCTTACCCCTCCCAGAGAGATATCCTTTATTTTTTTAAATCCTTACTTTGTGTCTTAGAATTGATACTAAGGCAGAAGATTGGTGAGGGCTAGGGAATTGGGGTTAAGTGTGATCCAGAGTCATAGAGCTAGGAAGTGTCTGAGACCAGATTTGAATCAGGGATCTCCTTTCTTCAGGCCTAGTTCTCTATCTGCTGAGCTGCCCCAAAAAAAGGAAGGAAGGAAGGAAGGAAGGAAGGAAGGAAGGAAGGAAG
>NW_025380206.1:0-8866 GCF_016433145.1 Gracilinanus agilis | reverse complement strand
ATATATATATATATATATATATATATATAAAATCCAGTGACTTAGAATCTCATGATGTAGCTGTTTGATTTCTGAGGACATCTATCGTCATCTTCTTCTTCTGAGGCCTCTGGAATCATGCTGGCTCTCAGAGGACTCTCTTTTGTTGATCTGCTTTTCCCAATCCATATCACTGATAACATATTTCCCTAAAATTGCTTGAAAAGTGTCAATACAATTTAATATAGTCACAAAAGTTTTTCATTGACAATAATGAGAGTGAGGGGTTTTTGAGGATGGGGAAGACATGGCATATTTGTAGATAATAAGGAAGCAGTCAGTAGACAAGGAGAGAATGAAGACAAGTAAGATAGTGTAGGTGATAGAAGGAGCAATTTGCTAAGGAGACAAAGGAAAACAATTATGTTAAAATATAGTTATTAAAAATTTTAAAGGGACAAGAATTTTATTGATTAAATTAAAGTTAATATAATGACCTTCTATGTTACTGTTCTGGAGCTGAAGAGAATGACTAAAGCATCATCCAAATTTGGGTTCCTCAGGAGAAATTACAAACACAATCCAGGGTAACCATTCTGACTTTCAATTACTATGAAAAACTTTTTTATAGATAGTATATAAAGAAAAAGTATGATACAGTTTCTTCTAAATTGATGGTGCTGATGGGATTTTCTTTGGCTTTTTCCTTTCCCCCTCACTATTACATACATCTTCATTACCTTCAGTCTCATTAACTATAATTCAGTTTTACTTGGGATTCTTTTGAAACTCCTCTGGAAGCTGTCACAGATGTAGAAGGCATCAGCTCAGATGCTCCTGAATAAAGGTGTGAGAGAACTGGCAATACCCCCTTCTGTGAACCACATGGTCTGCCAGTTTGCCAACTGATCTATGGCCAGATTTTAATTCTCTGAATTTCTACCATGAAGCTCTGGTGTTGTCACAATAGAAGAGAACTGGTCATAAGAGAAGGTCCATAGAATGGTGGGAAAGATATTTTTCTTCCTGATTAACCAAAACTGTTAAGATGGAAGGAACCTTGTTTTGTGATTTGGTTTAGAAGGCAGGAATTAGAATGCAAATAAATAAAATCAGAGAGAGTGTGTGTGTGTGTGTGTGTGTGTGTGTGTGTGTGTGTGTGTGTGTGTGTGTGTTCCTTTCTTAATAGCTTTTGATTATAATGGCCAATTACAACCTAATTTGACAGACTGGCAAAGGGCCCAAAACTTAGTTAAAGCTGCCAAATTTGAGTGCTTTGATTGTATACAGAAAGGGCTGAAGCTCTTTGTATTTACCTGAAAAATTTTTTGTCAGTGTCTTTGAACTCCATTTTTGTGATGATATAGAATACCATTTATTTAGAGATCTAGCCCTAGTTAAAATGCCTATACTATGGGAACCAGGGATTTAGTTAGAAGTCATATCGATTTAACAATTCAGAATTACTTGTTGGCTGTGAGACTTTTGTCAATTGGCTCTTATAAAGAGAAGTGACAGGCTCTTTGGAGAGCCAGCTGGATTTGTTAAAATTTGGTTAAATACCATTCTATTCAGGGTTTTGTTTCTTATACTACCTATTAATTTCTGAGTGTCGTGGGGCTGGAAAAGATTGGTCAAAAGAAAAAGGGAGGGAATAATTTCTAAATTCCATTTAGGCATTTTAGGCAACATTTTTACATGTTGCTATATTTTAGTTTTAGAGTATACGGACTTGAATGTATAAAAATAACATTTCTATAAAGTTGTAGGGCTTTTCATTCACTGGTCATATGGAATGATGCAGTATAAATATTATTATCTCAATTTGACAGATGAAGAAATTAAGTCTGAGAGAAAGTAAATGTATTGTCCCTGGCCAGTCAATAATCACAATCAAGTTCTTACTAGGTGTAGACACTGTGCTAATAGACACCATTGGGAATACAAAGAAAAGGAAAAGACAGTCCCTTTTCTCAAGGAGCTCTTAGTATAATGGGAGAGACAATATGGAAACAACTATGTATAAACAATCTATGTACAAAATAAATAAGAAATAATTAACAGAGAGAAGGTTCTAGAATTAAGGGGGGATAAGGAAGGGTTTCCTATAGAAGATGAGATTTTTAGCGAGAAGTTGAAGGAAGTCAGGGAAACCAGGAGTCAGAATTGAGGCAGGGAGAGTATTATGAGCATGAGAAAGTCAGTGAAAATGTCTGGAGTCTGGAGATAGTCTGTTTTATTTGAATTAACAGCAAGGAGGTCAGTATCATTGGATTTATGAGTATGTGGAGGGGAATAAAGTACAAGAAGACTGGAAAGGCAGGAGAGAGCCAAGACTGTGAAGAGATTAGTAAATTAATTTTGCATAAATCCTAAAAAAGTTAGAACACATTTCTAGAGTGATAGCAACTGACTAAATAAAACCGAATGTTTCTGAAGGCCTATGTGATTTTTCTTTTGAGGGGGTACAAATGGGCATAGAGTTGTGTTGTATAACAAACTGCCTACTGTGTGTATATATGTATGTGGGTGTATATATATACATAAATATATATATATAATATGTGCATATATATTTTTTCACTCATCCATTTATTTACCTTCTTATCTTACTGCTTCCTCACCACCTTCCTACTAAGGCAGTGCTACACTTGGAGTCAAGAAGACCTAAATTCAAATATGGTCTTCCTAGCTATATGATCTTGGGGAAATAATTTATTTTTTCTTTTCCCAAGTTCCTGAACTGTAAAATGGGGATATTAATATCATCTCACAGGATTGTTGTGAGTATGAAAGGAGATCATAATTGTAAAAAATACTAATTATCAATTCCAAGGCAGAAGATTGGTAAGACATAAGCAGTTGTCATTTAGTGACTTGCCCAGGGTCACACAACTAGAAAGTGTCTAAGTCAAATTTGAATGCAGGTTCTCCTGATTCCAGGTTTGGTTATTCTATCCTCTGTGTTACCTATCTGCCCCTCACTGTACACTTCTTTAAGTGCCAATTTAATTTGATCTGTGTAACTGAGTTTCACTACATTCAGGAAAAGCAATGTTTTCTAAATAAATAATTTAAACTTTATATTATTTTAGGAAATTACTCTCTTTATTCTAAGAAATTAGGTTTAAAATGAGGCTATATGCTATATCTGAGATTTTAACCTCTCTTATCTTTATCTCATCCTGAAAGGTGGGTAGGAAGGAAGCATTGTATGCTGGCAAATATTAGGAGCCAAGAAGACAAGAAGTATAGTATACCCATCCATTTCTTTACCTTCTCATTTTACTATCTCCCCCACTCTCCCAATTGAGACAGTGCTGCATCTGGAGTTAGGAAGACTTAAATTCAGATATGGTCTCCCTAGCTATATGATCTTGAGGAAGTAATTTATCTTTTCTTTTCCCAAGTCCCTGAACTGTAAAATGGAGATAATAATATCTACCTTACATTATTGTTGTGAGGATGAAAGGAAATCATATTTGTAAAAGATGCTTAGCATAGTGGCATTTATATTAGTGCTTTATTGTCTTCCTCACTTTCCCCTCACAGTATAACATATTCATTTTCAAAGATGTACCTGTTAATAGCAACTTCTCAATACACCAAACTGTATATACCCTTGTAATTAAGAGATTCAACAAACATTTATTAAGTGCTGCTATGTGCCAGGCACTGTGATGTCTCAAGGATATAAAAAGAGACAAAAGACAGTCCTTCCCCTCAAGGAGGTTACAATCCAATGGGGAAGACAACATGTAAACAAATATATGCAGAGCAAACTATAAATGGGACAGATAGGAACTAATTAACAGAGGGAAAACTGTACAATTAAGAGGGATTGGGAGAAACTACATAAACATAATAACAAAGTAATTTTTATTCAAATAAATTCAGATTTAGGTAATTGGAGAAACATTGTCCATGGGTGGGCATACTCAATATATATAAAATAAAAAATTGTAATTTTATTTGAACTAATCTACTAATTCAGTGCCATATCAATTAAATTACCAAAATTTTTTTTTATTATAGAGAAAAAATAATAACAAAATTAAGTTGGAAAAACAATAGGTCCAGAATATCAAAAGATTTAATGAAAAAATATAAAGGAAGGATGTCCAGGCATAGAAGATTTAAAATTGTGCAGGCAATTACAAAGCAATAATCACCAAAACTATCTGGTACTGGCTAAGAAATAGAAAATTAGATCAGCAGAACAGAATAGACACACAACAAACAGTTGTAAAATATTATAGTAACATTATGTTTGACAAAAGTAAAGATATAAATTTTGGGAATAAGAATTTACTTTTTGGTAAAAATTGTTGGGAAAACTTGAAAGCAGTCTGGTAGAAAGTAGATATTTATAGGCTAATGCCTTAAATAATTTACCAAGATAAGATCAAAAGGGATATGTGACATTGGCATAAAGAAATATATCACAAGCAAATTAGAAGAATAGAGACTATATTACCTATTAAATTTATGATTAGGAGAACTTATTAATAAATAAGATAGAAAATGTGATTAGATATAAAAGGGATAATTTTGAATACATTAAATTAAAAAGCTTTTGTGCAAATGAAAATAATGTAGCCAAGATGAGAAGGAAAGCAACAAATTGGGTAAAAAATTTTATAGTTTTTTTGGAAGGAGGTTTCTTATCAAGAAGAGAACTTTGTCATATTTATAAGATGAGTCATGCCTAGCTGATGAACGGCCAAAAGATATGAACAAGGGGCAGCTTAGTAGCTCAGTGGATTGAGATCCAGACATAGAGATGAGAGGTACTAGACTGAAATCTGAACTTAGACACTTCCTTGCTGTGTGACCCTCAGCAAGTCACTTAACTCCCTTTACCTGGCCCTTACTGCTCTTCTGCCAACAAATCAATACATGGTATTGATTATAAAATGGAGGGTAAGGATTAAAAAAAGATATGAACAGTTTTTGGATGAAGAAATAAAAACTATATATAACTATGTAAAAATTATCTAAATCTATATTGATTAGAGAAATGCAAATGAAAACAACTGAGATAACAGCTCACACCTATTAGACTGGCTAAAATAATAAAAGGACAAAATGATAGATGTTTTGAAGGGGATGTGGAAAAGTGGGGACACTAATACACTCTTGGTGGAACTATGAGCTGATCCAACCATTTTGGAAAGCAATCTGGAATTATGCTCAGAGAATTATAAAAATATATTTGACTCAGAAATATCCATTAGGTTTATTTCCTAAGGTGATCAGGAAAAAGGGAAAAGAACCTAAATATTCTAAACTATTTATAACTGATCTCCTTGTGGTGTCATAGAACTAAAAATTGAAAGGATGCTCATCAGTTGGGGAATGGAAGAAATTGCAGCATATGATTATGAGGGAACACTACTGTACCACAAAAAATGATGAGAGATTAATTAATTTTTGAAAAACATGGAATGACCTACATGAAATTATGAAGAGTGATATGAGTAGAACCAAGAGAAAATTATACACAACAACAGAAATATTGTTTGAAGAATGATTTTTGTATGTCCACCTCCAGGAGGAAAAAAAACTGATAAAAATAAATCAAGACATAATATAATATATGTGTGAGTGTGTGTCTTTATTAAATGATGCCTTTTCTAATTGGGGGATGGTGGGAGGGAGGAAGTTATCTGAGTATATTAATATAACAAACAAACAAATAAATAAATTTAAACCAAAAAAAGAAGGCGTCGAGGAAAGCATCTTGTAGAAGGTAAGATTTTAGTTGGGACTTAAAGGAAACCAGGAGGCCAATATTAGGAATAGAGAAAGGAGAGTATTTTAGGAATGAGGGACAGCTAGATAAAATGCCTGGAAGTGAGAGTGTCTTGTTTAATGTTTTTTTTTGGGGGGGGGCAGTGTAACTTCTGTATGCTTATTTATTTTTTTTTTCTACCAGCAGTCCTTCCACTCAAGTTCCCCAAACAGTAATTGCTGAAAAATCTTCCCCCTGAGATGAATATTGTGATGAATTCCACTGTAGAAAGAGTGCTAGCCTTAGAGACAAAGGAACTGAGTTCTAATCTTCTCTGTCACTTATTACTTGTGTGCCTTGGTAGTCATGCTTTTTTATTAACCTCATAGGGCCTCAGTTTCCTCATCTGAAAAAAGAGAGGTTTGGACTAAATGGTTTCTGAGGTCTCGTCCAGTTCTCAATTTACGATCTTAAGACTGACTGTGTTTCTTCTCATTTTGCCACTTAAGGCTAATTGCATTTCACAGGTGAAGGTAATTAAATTATTCAAGCAGTTAAATCCCATGTCAGTTAATGAATTCTAATTTACTGAGTGCATTCAATCCAGAGTTTGTAGCCATTATTATACTGCTCCATTAAGCTTTCAGCTTAGTGGAAAGCTCTGAGTTTCTAAAGAACAAGTTGGCCTCTTGTACTAGGTTCTCTATTTCTTGTCAATCATGTCATAATTGGACAATGTGATCCCTCAGGCAAATTTAGTGATAGTTTTTAGCTCTGTATCATGATGTTCAATCACCTGTGCATAAACTCTGTTTAGGTCAGAGAAGGAAGCATTTACACTCTCACACACAAACATATACTTTCATACTTATTTAGGCTGGCATTTATATGGTACTTCAATATTTGTAAAAAGTTTTACATGCATTATTTCATTTAATGCTATAATTTAGGATGCTACAAGTATCCTAAAGTGTAGCAGTTGATGCTCAGATCAGTGATGTTACTTGTCCATATCACATAGTTATTTGACTATCATATAATAATACATTGGATTTAAATCCAGACTCTCATAGGAACATAGATTTTGAGCTAGAAAGGATTTTAGAAATCATTCCATTGAATTCAAACCCTTCTACAGATGAGGAAATGAGGTATTGAGAGACATAGTTAGCTGATGAAACCTAATCCATGATAAAGTTATTCCACAGAATCATTGAATCATAGTTATAGAATACAAAGTTTCCTTTGAAACCTTCTAGACAATTCTCCCCATTTTATTCCCACATAATTTTCTCCAAAAGTCTATCATTTCTAACTTGTCTAAAATTCTATTCCCTTCCTGAACTTCTTTCTTGATTATTTTTTGGTTAGATTTATCTAATTCTGAGGGGGGAAAGTTGAAGTACCTCACTAGTATAGTTTTTGTTATCTGCTTCTTCCTATAAATAATTTAATTTGTCCTTTAACAATTTTGGTGCTATACCACTTGGTGCATATATGTTTACTATTGACATTACTTCATTGTCTATGGTACCTTTTAGCAAGATATAGTTTCCTTCCTTATCTCTTAATTAGATCTATTTTTACTTTAGCTTTGTCTGAAATCATGCTTGCTATCCTTGCTTTTTTTTTTTTCACTTCAGCTGAAGCATAATAGATTCTACTCTAGCCGTTTACCTTTACTATATGTGTCTCTGTGCTTCAAATGTGTTTTTTGTAAACAGCATATTGTAAGATTCTGATTTTTAATCCATTCTGCCATCTGCTTCCGTTTTATGGGCGAGTTCTTTCCATTCACATTTACAGTTATGTAATTAACTTGGTATTTCCCTCCACCTTGCCTTCTCTGTTTCTTCTTTCTTTCTTTTTCCTTTCACCTTTTCCCTTTTCACAAGTGTTTTATTTCTGGCCACTAACTCCCCCAACCTGTCTTCCCTTTGATGGGTTCCACCTCTCCTTTTCTCCATTTCTTTTTACTTCTCTTTAAGGTAATATAGATTTCTATAATTAGTGGAATCTGTATATTACTCCCTCTTTGAGCCCAATCTGATGAGAGTAAGGCTCAAGTATTGCCTGCCACCACCCCCAGTCTTCCCTTTTTTCAGCCTTTTTTATGTGAAATAATTCATCCCATTTTATCTCTCTTTGCCTTCTACCAACGAAGTCTTCCTTCTCTTCTTTAGATTTGTTATATCTTCCCATTAGAAACAATTCACACCTACATTATCTATTTCTGGATATTTCTCCTAATTTTCCTAATATTGGTAAATATGGGAGTTACAAGAATGATCTTTTCACATAAGAATATACACTGGTTTACAATTTAATTTTATTGAATCCTTATATTTTCTCTTTCCTATTTACTTTGTTATATTTCTCTTGAGTTTGCTGTTTGAATATCGAAATTTTTATGAAGCTCTGGTCTTTTCATTAGGAATTCTTGAAAGTTCTCAATGTCATTTGAAGTATTATGCTGAGTTTCCCTGGGTAGGTGATTCTAGATTGTAATTCTAATTCCTTTGCCTTCTGAATATAATATTCAAAGTCCTGGAGTCTTTTAAGGTGGGAGCTGCTAAATCTTGTGTAATACTGATTGGGGTTCTATGATATTTAAATTGTTTCATTCTGGCTGCTTGAAATATTTTCCTTTGGTCTGAGAGCTCTGGAATTTGACTATAATATTTCTGGGATTTTTTCCTTTTAGGATCTCTTTCAGGAGGTGATTGGTGAATTCTTTCAATATTGATTTCTAGGATGTCAGGGCAGTTTTTCTCAATAAATTTCTCTTTGTCTAGGTTATTATGTCTAGGTTATTTTTTTGCTCTTAATTTTCAGGAAGTCTGATAATTCTTAAATTATTTTTCCATGATGTGTTTTTTAGGTCAGTTGTTTTTGCAGTGAGAAATTTCATATTTTCTTCTATTTTTTCTGTTCTTTGGCTTTTGTTTGTTTCTTTGAAGCTTAATGGAGTCATCATTTTCCACTTGCCTAATTTTAATTTTTAAGTAATTATTATCTTCAGTATATTTATGTATCTCCTTTTCCATTTGGATAGTTCTATTTTTTAAAGATTTGCCCAAGATCGTTTCCATTTCTTCCTTCCTTCCTTCCTTCCTTCCTTCCTTCCTTCCTTCCTTCCTTCCTTCCTTCCTC
>NW_025380205.1:0-4337 GCF_016433145.1 Gracilinanus agilis | reverse complement strand
TATATATATATATATATATTCCAGGATGGTTCAATAGTTGGAAAATTATAAGCATAATTGATAATATCCCCCAAAAGCATATAAATATAGGAATAGATGCAGGAAAAGGTTTTTGACAAAACAAAACAACTATTCCTATTTAAAAAAAAAAGCAGGGGAATAAATGGAACTTTTCTTAAAATGATAAGTAGCATCCAGTAACTATGAGAGTAGTATCTATCTAAAACCAAGAATAAACATCATCTGTAATGCAGATAAACTAAAAGCCCTTCCAATAAGATCAGGGCTAAAGCAAGGATGCTGTATTAGAAATTATATAGCAATAACAAAAACAAATTGAAGGGGCAAGAATAAACAACAAGGAAATAACACTATTACTCTTTGCAGATAATATGAAGGTATAGTTAGAGAACTTTAGAGAATCAACTAAAAAACTAATTGAAACAATGAATAATTTTAACCAAGTTGTAGGATATAAATTAGACCCACATAAATCATCAGCATTTCTATATATTGCCAACAAAACTCAATAAGAAGAGATAGAAAGAAATGACCTTTAAAATCTCAGCAGACAGTGTTTGGAAGTCTACCTGCCAATATATACACAAGAACTATATGAACACACCTACAAAACACCTTTTGCACATAAAAAGATAGATCTAAACCAGTGATGGGCAAACTTGAGCCTGTGGGCCAGATGCAGCCCCCTGAAATGTTCTATCAGGCTGGTGACATTATTCCTAATTTGATGAATACAACGAGTAGGATATAACACAATTAAACTTTGAAAGAGTTGCCTTAGAAACAGCCTGACAGATGAGCATTTCCTTTCCTTTGGCCCCCTCTTTAAAAAGTTTGCCCATCACTAATCTAAACAATTGGAGAAATGTTAACTGCTTGTGGGTAGGCAAAATCAATATAATAAAAAATATATATTTACTCTTACCTTCCATCTTAGAATTAATATTTTGTATTGGTTCTAAAGCAGAAGAATGATAAAAGGTTAGGCAAGGGGGGTTAAGTGACCTGCCCAGGGTCACACAGTTAGGAAGTGTTTGAGGTCAGAGTTGAACCCAGGTCTCCTGTCTCTGGGCCTGGCTTTCAATCCTCTGAGTTATTTAGTTGCCCCCTAAAATTATATTTATATTTAAAATAATTTACTTATTTAATGCCATGCCAACACAACTATCAGAATTATTTTATAGCACTAGAAAAAATAATAAAATTTATGTGGAAGAAGGAAAGGTCAAGATATTAAGAGAATCAGTGGGGAAAAAAAGGGAAGGAAGAAGGCCTAGAAGTCAGTACCAGATCTCAAACTATATTCCAGAGTAGTAATTATAAAAACAATCTGGTACTAGATAATAAATAGAGTAATTGATCAATGGAATAGATTGGGTGCACCATAAATAGTAGCAAATGACTAAAATAATTTGGTATTTGGTAAACTCAAAAGATCTTAGCTTTGGGGAAAGAACTCACACTCTGACAAAAACTGTTAGGAAAACTAGAAAATAGTCTGATAGAAACTAGGAATATACCAATATTTAACACCATAAACCAAGACAAGGTCAAAAGGATATGTAGTTTAGACATAAAGAATGGTATTATATATACATTAGGAGAGAGTGGTAAAATTACCTGTCAGATGTATGGAAAGTATGTAAGGGAAAGATTTATGACCAAACAAGATAGAGACGATCACAAGAGATAAAACGGATAATTTTGATTATACAATATTACCAAAATGAGGAGAAAAGCAGGAAACTAGGAAATTTTTTTGTTGATTTCTTATTTTCCAAATGGAAATAGAGCCAAATTTATAAAATTAAGAGCCACTCCTTAGTTGATAAATTGTCAAAGGATATGAACAAATAGTTTTCAGAGGAAGAAATACAATTATCAATGGTCATATAAAAATGTTCTAAGTCATAAATAATTCAAGAAATAAAAATTAAAGTGACTCTGAAGTACCACTTCACATCTATCAGACTGGCTAACATGGCAGCGAAGTAAAATGACAAATGCTAGAAAGAATATGGAAAAATAGAGAGACTAATGCAATGTTGGTGAAATTGTGAACTGTTTCAGCTCTTCTTGAGAACAATTTTGAACTATGTCCATAGGTCTAAAAACTTCATACCTTTTGACTCATGATAAAAAAGAAGGAACTGTTGGAGTTTGGGTGTAGATCAAAGCACACCATTTTCACTATTTCCTTCATGATTTTTTTTTTTTTATTGTATGTGTGATATGTGTGTTTGGTTATGTACAGAAATCTGCAGCCATGTTTCTGGAGGGTACAAACTGGCAGTTTCCACTTTAGAACACAGAACCTGGCAAAGCACCCAGACTGTGTGCCAGTGTGTCAGGTAAAGCCAGGGTATAAGAGGAGGTCTCTAAGCCTCTGAGGGGACTTCTTCTCTGACCTCACCTGGAGGGTTAGGGTGGAAGAGGGTTTGGGCCCCGAGGGTGGTTTGGGAGATTTTCTGTTAGGCAGGTAGGAATTATACAATCATCAGCCAAATATTCAATGGCACAGATAACATCTTTCATACCAGCTAGTGATAAGGCTACAATCAAGAAACATCTACAGCTGAGCCAGGAGCAGCCCAGCCTCTGGGCTCAGCAAGGAGCTACAGAGTTGAGATTTGCCCTCAAGGCTGTCTCATTTTCTCTGCTCCTAATCAAATATCAGCTTGAGCTCCAGAATAATCAACATCAACTATTTAGGCTAGGACACTGGGTTTCCTTCACCCACCTACATATTGATAACCTACACAAGGGATGTGGGAAATGGGAAATGGACAAAGTACACACTCGGGTTGGTAATGGCACTTGATAGTTTACTGGTCATCAGCCTAGCCAGGGAAACTCAGGTTTTGGAAGGTATCTAACAGTGGCCTCTTTCTTGGGGTAGAGGAAGACACAGGAAGTAAATAAAAACAGTTTAATAATAATTAATAATAATAATGAGTTTTAGGGTAAGAGATGTAGGGAGAGGTCACACTAAAACTAGGTATCTAGGGACAGCCTCCAGGGACTGGAAAGGTGGGCCAAACTCTACTCTCTGCTAACACAGGCTGCCAGGTCCAGCTTGGCTGGCTAGAAGGGGAAACGGATGTCTCACAACTGGGTCCCCCTCAGCTCCAGCGATGATCTAAGGTTTTCCAGGAACACAGGTCCACAGCAAGTAAAATCCACACAGAGATGAAGACAGGGAGCTGAGCCAGTCTGGATGTCCACCATCCAGAGCTAAGTTCACTACTCAAACTTGAGCTTCCACAGGATAGATGTATCTTGTAGGAGACAAATCCACTTTCCTGGGCTCTTCTCTGGAGACGGTTAAAACCAGCATCCAGTTGCCTCAGCCATACCAGAGTCCCTCTTAGGAAAGACTTCTTTCCTTCTTACGATTCCATGATTGGAACTCTAGCCTTGCCTGACAAGCCTGGCTGCTACTTTATATTAAATGTCTAAAATCCTAATTTTCCTTATAACAGAACATAAAATTAAAAAAGGAATTAAAAAAAGAAGTCCTGAAATCAAAGGAGAAGTTGCTTTGCATGGCCTCTGCAGCGTTGGTAGGAGGAGATCAGATTGGCAGCAAGTGGTGAAAGTTACCTGGCACTGGCAGATAGAAGTAGTCGCATATGCCTCTAGCATCCTTTCTTCATGAGAACTACTATGGAAGAGAGGCTCTATGGCTTCATGGAGAGAGAATAAGCTCCAGAACCAGAGTTCACGGCTTTCTTCAACACATACTTGCTGGATGACCCTAGACCAGTGATGGGCAAACTAAGGTCCCTGGGCCAGATGCAGCCCCTGAAATGTTCTATCCAGCAGCAGGACATTATTCCTAATCTGACAAATACAATGAGTAGGATACAATACAATGAAACGTCAAAAGAGCTGCCTTAGAAACAGACTGACAGATGAGCATTTCCTTTCCTTTAGCCCCCTCTTTAAAAAGGTTGCCCATCACTGCCCTAGACAAGTCACCTGAACTCTAAGTGTTCTAGGGAATTCTAAGGCTATAAGATAAAAGTACCTCCCTGTATTGGTAGAGGGCCTTTTTTTATATAGGAGTTTCTCTGTGCTAATGAAATTGCAGGTCTCTTCTCAATATATTTTCTTATTCCTAATGATTAACAGGGAGGATGAAGACTAGAAAGCAACTGGTTCCAGTCCTGCCTTGACTAAAAATAGTTTTCTTGTTGGTTTGGGAATTTCAGTTTTTTAAATTTGATTTAATGAATAGCCCATGTTTTTTTCTCCCATAAAACATATACACAGATTTTGCAGAAAAATCACAAATAGAAGTATATATATATATA
>NW_025380204.1:0-5909 GCF_016433145.1 Gracilinanus agilis | reverse complement strand
AATTATTCTTCTGATTACTATAATAGTGAATATTATAATAGTGAATAGAGTTCACTACAGAGAATTAAACATAACATTTCTCTACATAGGAATACAGATAATTAGATCTCACTGAGGCCCTTAAAAAGGCAAATTTAAAAATTACAAGTTTTCTTTTTTTTCCCTCTGTAACTTATTTACCTTTTCAGGTTTCTCTCGATTTTTGTGGTTCGATATCAAACTTTCCATTCAGCCCTGGTCTTTTCTGTGCAAATACCTGGAATTCTTCAATTTTGTTGAATGCCCATACTTTCCCCTGGAAATATATAGTCAATTTTGATGGGTAGTTGATCCGTGGTTGCAGGCCCAGCTCTCTTGCCTTTCTGAATATTGTATTCCAAGCCTTACGGTCTTTTAGTGTGGAGGCTGCCAGATCCTGTGTGATCCTGATTGGTGCTCCTTGATATTTGAATTGTCTCTTTCTGGCTTCTTGTAAGATTTTTTCTTTTGCTTGAAAGCTTTTGAATTTGGCAATAATATTTCTAACCGATTTCTTCTCTGGGTCGAATATGGTGGGTGTTCTATGGATCCTTTCGATGTCTATATTGCCCTCTTGTTGTAGGACTTCAGGGCAATTTTGCTGAATAATTTCTTTTAGTACGGAGTCCAGGTTTCTATTAATTTCTGGGTTTTCTGGAAGACCAATTATTCTCAAATTGTCTCTTCTAGACCGGTTTTCTTGGTCTGTCACTCTCTCATTGAGATATTTCATATTTCCTTCTATTTTTTCAGTCTTTTGACTTTGTTTTATTTGTTCTTGTTGTCTTGAGAGATCATTGGTTTCTAATTGCTCGACTCTAGCCTTTAGGGACTGGTTATCGGCTATAATTTTTTGGTTTTCGGCTATAATCTTTTGGTATTCCTTTTCAATCTTGTCATTTCTGGTGTTCAATTTGCTTATCAGTTCATTTGATATCTGAGCCTCACTTTCCAATTGCAAGATTCTACCTTTTAAACTGTTATTTTCTTGGCAGATCTCTTCCATTTTCCTCAGAATCTCAGTTTTGAACTCTTCCATAGCTTGTGAGGAGTTTTCCTTATTTGAGGAGGGTCCGGATGCTTGTTTGTTCTCCTCCTCTGTTTGCTCGGTTGTCTGGATTTTCTCTGTGTAAAAGCTGTCGAGTGTTAAAGACTTCTTCTTTTTGTTATTATTCTTTCTCTTCTGAACCTCCTGATGCTTATGCTGAGTAGCCATCATTAGCCCAGCAGCTTCTCAGCTTTATCCTCGGGCTCAGTGTCTGTTCCCAATCTATTGGCTCCTGAGGTCTGAATTCTGGTTTTTCCCAAGGTCAAGCCCCCTGGTGGGCCCTTTTGCTTGTTCCTCTGCTGGAGGTTTCTTTACAAGTCTCAGGGCGCTGCTTCTACAGTCGTATACCCGTCTGCACTGGTTCCCCACTTAGGCTTAGTTCTGCCTCCACCCACGCCTCTACTCAGCCAGCACTCTGCGCGCCCAGCGTCCTGCTCCGGCGCGCGCGCGCTCAGATTTCGCGTGCTTTTTTTGACTTAATGGGGTCCTAAGTCTTGCTGCTGTCAGGAACAGGTCCCGGAGCTGCTGATGACTCGATGGGTGCCCCAAACTTGCTCTATTTCTTTTTAGCTGGGTTCGGAGCTATAGGTGAGTGTGGAGGGGGTGGGGGTGGGGCGGTTGCTCAGCTCGCGATTGAGTGAGTGAGAGCCCTTTTTAGCTTGGAAATGTCTCGATTCCACGTACCTTCCACGCTGTGCCCTGTTGTGGGGTTCCTCCGTTCGTCTGGACTTGTTTTTATGTCCCCTTGAGGAGTTTTGTATGTTTCGGTCAGGAGAGGTTAAGAGCTGCTTCTTACTCTGCCGCCATCTTAACCCGGAAGCCGGAAATCCCATTTTTCACTTTGACTTCCACACAAATAACTGGAGCAGGGTAATAGCTGTTGAAATGACAGAGAATTTTATGCTTCCATCATTGTGTTGGCAGTGATCATGGGCCAGGATAGCAGGTCAGAGTTATCCGCTACACGGGCAGCTCTTCTTCAACAGCAGAAAGAGGGTCAACAAGGCCAACAGGCAGGTAATATGCAGCAGACCATGCAAGGAAATGGGGAGGCAAATCTCATAGTTTAGACATCTGTGTCTGCTGGGTTACAGATGAATATTACCTGGAATCTATAAAAATCACCAATAGGCAAAGCTTCGAATGGGAGGAATGCATGACCCGTTATCTGATAGCCCCAACTTAATCTCCAACTCTGTCCTTGGTTGGAGAATAAACCATTCCTTTTGGTTGGAGCCTCATTGTTTGCTTGTCAGAAGCTTAGCTTTAGTTCTGTGGATCATTCCTTCTTACCTTTGACTCTATTGCATCAGGTCATATTGTGCTTCAAGAAAAGCCCTATGTAGGGTAAGGCAACATGGAACCACATCTAGGTAGTGTTGACAGCATTTGTAGTCTTCAACAGGGTAGAAACAACAGAAGTCAGCATTTAATTAGCAAAAATAATTAGTTTGAATAGGAAACTACCACCTCCCCCTCCCTTAGCCCCTTCCTGTCCCAGATTGTCCTTTTACCAAACCAGCAAGGGACCATTTTGTTAGGTTTCTCTTGGATGTGGTTTGTGATGCTTAAAGCAGGGGAAAATGGGGGAAGGGGGAAGCTGCTAGCTAGAGCTTCGCTGTCATTCAGCAGAAATGACTCAAAGGGAATGCTAAGCCCCATGTGACTGGATGACTGGTTACTTTGCTAACAGGGAGGAAAAAAAAAACACCTTGGTTTTTATATTCACCCACTAACATCTGAATTGATGGTTCTCTTTGCGCTCCTGCCCACACACCCCAATCCTGAGATGGAGAGAGATGTTTCATAATCCTAATTGCTCTTTAAATTCTTATTTTAAAAAAAACTTGTTTCCATTTAACAAGCTTAATTCAAAAGGAATTTGTTAACCACCTGCTTCATGGTAGGCCCTGTGCTAGGCACAAGAGATATTAAAAGGTAATAAAATGGTTCCTGACTACAAGGAACTTACATTCTACTAGGAGAAAAGAGAAGCATTTTTAAAAGAGATTAAAGCTAAGACCTATGATTTCCTGGATCTAGGGAGATCCCAAAGAGGTTTTCTTTACCAGTTCAAATCAGACCTATCTTGAGCAAGGCACAAAACTTCTCAAGGCCCCACACAATACAGACACAGAATATTAAATACAAAATAATTTTAAGGGAGGGGACATACAAGGGCATATTATGAAGGGCATATTATTAGCAACAGAAGAGAGGTCCAGAAAAATCAAGGAAGAAGATGGCAGAGTGGGATAGACCATGGGAGAGATGGGACTGAAGTGGATGGGCATGAGGGAGTGGGAATGGTGGTTAGACCAGGTCAGGGAGCTTTGGCCTAGGCAGTCTATGACTCAGAACCACAGGCATTCATGCCTATCTGACAGTACCAGTGGAAAGATCACTAGACTAAAAGCCAACAGTCCTAGGATCTAGTTCTGTCTCTACCACTGTTTTTAGCTCTATTTATTTATTTATTCATTCATACATCCATTTATTTATTTATTTTGGCTTTGAAGAAAATCATTTCCTTTCTTAGAACCTCAGTTTCCTTGTTTATGAAGTGAAGAGATTAGATTGGGTGAATGCTGAAATCCTTTTAATACTTGTCAATTTTCCTGGCCCTCTGAATCCTGGATAAATCTAGGAGAAAAATATACCCTCAGTTATGTTTTCAGCAACTGATACCAGGCAACTTCTGTTGACAAGTTTCAGACCAAAGTAGCATTGAGTCCAATGGGCATGGTCAGCACCAGTGACTCAGCTAAGAGACAGGATCATATTATCTCCTTGCTTACTGAGGGAGAAAAATTGCTTCAGCTGAGGCCGATCTATTATGAACTGTTTGGGCTTTTTAAGAACAAACTCAAGCCATACTGGTAGCCCCTATGCAGATGCCAGCCTCTGAAGATGTTATGTAAAGTAACCAAATCTTTTAAAATAATGGTGGAGAGTCATTAATAACATGGAGATAAAGTGACAATATATCAGAGCCCCACACTTCTATGATGAATTGGAAAGCACCAATGTGTATATCTGCATCAGGAATGAGAGAAAAATGATGATGCTAACCCATCCTGGCACATTCATTCATAGGATGTATAGGTCATATCTGGACCTTTGAAAGTCACAGTCCCCTTTAGGCTAACCCCTACTTCCCATCCCCCATCCCTACTTTAACTTCAGGCGATCAACCTGCATTCCTATTGGGTTAGATGGCTAATTTGAGTTTCTAACAAATAATTCCACTCTAAAATCCCAAACTGCAATGGTAAGCCACCTACAAACCACATTTCTTTCTTTGGTTGCTATTATAGTTTATAGAAAATCAGATAAAGTCAAATAAAGGGAACACAATCCCCTGGAAATCCCTATTATCATCATTCCAAGACCTTCTCCAATTCCCCTTCATTGTCCAGGTAGTTCTCGGCATCTTTCTTGATTTTGCTCATAGGTTTGCTCAAAGGTTGCATGACATCGTTACCCATCAAGGGTAAGGATCAGGATTGAATGGGATAATATTTGTAGAGCACTTAGCACAGTGCCTGTCATGTAGTATACAATAAATGTTTATTCCATTTCATCCCACACTGCCTATCTAAACCTCATCATTTTCTTCCCTTAAACTAGGCTAAAGAATGCCTTGAGGGGAAAAATCGGATTTCAATACCATGTGGACAAGTACCTTGATCTCAGTTCTTA
This sequence comes from Gracilinanus agilis, assembly GCF_016433145.1. NCBI lineage: Eukaryota > Metazoa > Chordata > Mammalia > Didelphimorphia > Didelphidae > Gracilinanus > Gracilinanus agilis. The sequence continues at coordinate 1,141 of NW_025380204.1, read as the reverse complement.
ACAAAATTCTAGTATGTATCATTAAGTGGAGGAAGGGAATGTCAGTCTCCATCTAGAAAAAGTAACAACGATTCCCTAAAACCTAGCATGAACTTGTCAAGAGCAGACCAGGACAAGACATTTTCATTTCTTACACTAATAAATCAAGTCAGTATCAGAGATATCTTCATACAACTTTAGCAAGCCATTTTATTTTTAAAATAGTTTCCCAAAATAAAATAGATAGAATTAAATATTTTCCCAATAATATGCATAATCATTTTTAACATACATTTTCTGAAATTTTGAGAACCAAATCTCTCCTTCCTTCCTTTCCCTCCCCTCTCCCGGATATGGTAAGCAATTTAATCTGGATTATATGTGTTTGATTATAGCAAAACATTTTAAAGTCTCTCATGCTATTCTTGTGGACAAGATAGAAGAAAGTGAAATAGCTAAAAGTAGATAGGTTGATTATAAGTTGTTTTAGTCACCAATAGACCAGTGGCAACAGGAGCAGATTCCATTGTTGGGCTTCAGGGATTTGTGATTGGCCCTGTGCTTTTTAACATATCATCAATGACTTGGATGAAAATATAGATCATATGCTTGTAAAATTTGAAAATGACGCTAAGCCAGGGTGAATTGTTATCACATTAGAAGAGAGAATCAGGATCCTAAAAGATCTAAGCAATAGAATGTGGGGCTGAGCCTAATAAGATAGACTCTAATAATAAACGTAAAGCCTTACCCTTGGAATTATAAAGTAAATGCCATAAGAACAAGACCAGGTGAAGCATGGCTAGACAATTCATCTGGAAAAGACCTTTGGGTTTAAGTAGACTACAAATTCAGCAGTGTGTTATGCTAGACCAACCCCCCCAAAAAGTAACAGAACCTACTATGATCTTGGACTGCACTTAAAAAAAGGTTAAAAATCCAATAATAAGGTCATAGGACTGGTGTAGTTTGCCCTTGGCAGAGCACATTTTGAATATTATACTCCATTTTGTTCACCACATTTGAGGATGGAAATTTACCTGGAAAATGTCCAGAGGAAAGGGGCCAAAAGAGCATATGACTTCGAGATTATGTCGTTTGAAAATAGGACTATTTAGGCTAGAGAAGAGAAAGCTCAGCAAATATTATATATATATATATA
>NW_025380203.1:0-9686 GCF_016433145.1 Gracilinanus agilis | reverse complement strand
TATTTATATACACACATATATATAATCACACACATTATATATATAATCACACACACACACATATATACAAATATACATACATAAAGAAGGAGAGTCAGGAGCAGAGAGACATAGTGGACTTAATGAGTTTATTCTTACTCACCAACAAGATACCAATCAAGAGTGATAAGCTTCCTTCATCACTTATCTCCCCAGCTTCTGCCCCAATGATCCTTGGTATATGGCACAGTAACCCAAGTCAGCTATTTTGAGGGTGATGGGGGTGGGAAGAGAAGTAAAAGAGAAAGAAGAACACAGTCCATTCCTCACCCCAAAAGAGAGAAGACGGAGCTCTGAGGGAGAGATATATGTGGCAGCATAGGGTTGAGCAAGGAGGAAGACTCCAGGTCCACTGGGCATTATGGGGACAAAGGAGATGAATTTTCAACATCTGAGACACAGCTTCAGTTGCCCCTTACTAAGTTCTGGTTCTACCTATAATCAAGAATCCTGGACAAGATTTCTCAGTGATACTGAACTGATCCAACCATTCTGGAGAGCAATTTGGAATTATGCCCAGTGAGCTATAAAGCAATGCAAACCTTTGGATCTAGTAATACCACTACTAGGTGTATATCCCAAAAGGATAAAAAGGGGGGCAGAAAGGAGCTATTTGTACAAAAATATTTATAGCTGCTCTTTTCATGGTGGCAAAGAATCGGAAATTAAAGAGATGTCCATCAATTGGGCTGAACAAATTGTAGTACATGATGGTGATGGAATACTATTGTACTATGAGGAATGATGAACAGGATAATTTCAGAAAGAGCTGGAAAGGCCTCATGGACAGAGTGAAATAAACAGAACCAGGAGAACATTGTTCACAGTAACAGCAATATAGTGTAATGATCGACTGTGATAGGCTTAACTATTGCTGATCAATGCAATGATCCAAGACAAATCTGAGGGATTTATGACAAAGAATGCTCTCCACCTCCAGAAAAAGAACTGTTGGAGTCAAAATGCAGATGAAAGATGATGGTTTTTCAGTTGTTTATTTGGATTTTGATGGCTAAGGAGGCAGTTTATAAGATTACTCACAAAAATATATAATATGGAAATATGTTTGCATGATAATGCATGTATAACCCAGAACAAATCACCAGCCTGCACCAGGAAGGGGAAGGAAAGGGAGGGAAGGAGATGAGTTTGATCATATAACTTAGGGAAACGTGTGGAAATGTATTATTATATTTAATTGGATATGGGTAAATTAAACTGTAAATCAGTGAAAAAAGAATTGATTCATACAAGATTATGTATCTGCAACTTATCATGATGTATATGTTGCTGTACCATGAGGTGCCCTTGTACTATAAAATAATACATAGGATTTATATAGCACTTTAAGGTTTACAAAGTGCTTTAGAAATATTGTTTTATCCTTCCCACAACCTTGAGAAGTAGTTGCTATTATTTTCCCCTGTACAGATGAAGAATCTGAGACAGACTTTTAAGTGCTCAGGGTCACACAGCTACTAAGCAGCTGAGGCTGAATTTAAGTGAAAGTCTTTTTGACTGAGTCCAGTATTCTACCCACCATGCCATCTAGCTGCCAAGTCAGTGAGTACTATTTGCCAAGTACTGTAGTCTGTACTGAAGATACAAAGAAAAAAAACAAAAATAAAATAAAAGTTTCCTGCTCTCCAAGAGCTCTCACTCTAATAGGGGAGACAATGGACAAATAATTATGTACAGAATATGTGTGTGTGTGTGTGTGTGTGTGTGTGTGTGTGTGTGTGTGTGATCAATTGGAAATAAACAACAGAGGAAAGGCTCCAACATTAAAGGAGAATAATCAGGATAAGCTTTTATAGAAGGTAGGATTTTAGCTAAGAGCTGTAGAAAGCTAAAAAAAGGCAGAAAGTAGAGATATGGAAGGATAGAATTCTGGGCATGGGAAAAAATGAGTCAAAATGCAGTGTTGGAAGAAGGAGTGGCTTGTGAATGGAATAGTAAGGAGGAAATATCACTAGATTATTGTGTACATGGGAGGTTATAAAGTTTCAGAAAAGTAGAATGGTAGGAAATGGCCTGAACCTAGGGTGGTGGCAGTTTCAGCAGAGAAAAGGGGCCAAATACAAGAGATGATATGGCAAAAAAAGAAAAAAAGAAAAAGCAGATCTTGATAGCTGATTGGATATATGAGGAGGTGGAAAGCAAAGAGTTGAGGCTGACCCTTGGATCGTGAGCCTGGGTGACTGGAAGGATTTTATTGCCCTTGACAGTAATAGGAATATTAGCAAGACGGTGAGGCTTGGAGAGAAAGATAATGAATAGTAAATTTATGTACATTAAGCATCTTATTGAAGGAAATTCTCTAGAGAAGATACTGTGAGGAATCACAGAACCACCGAAACAGAATTTCAGAGTTGGAAGGGACTTCAGAAATCATCTATCTCACACCTGTGTGAAACCCCCTACAGTTCTTTGGTCTAGGCCAGGGGTTGGCAACGTATGGCACTCGACATATCTGGCTCTTTTGAGGGCCAGATAGGGCTCTTTCTGCAGGAGCCATAAAGTCCATTTTTTTTCAGGCGCTGTTACAGGAGTGGCACTGTGAGCTCTGTACGGCTCTCACAAAATGACATTTTAAAAAATGTGGCGTTTATGGCTCTCACGGCCAAAAAGGTTGCCGACCCCTGGATTAGAGGAATGAGCCTGCACTTATAGGAACTTAGTATTTTGACACACATAATCCAGAATTCCTTTTGTTTTTTACCCTGGAAAGCAAATTACTCAAATTCACTGGGGATGTGCCTTATCTTTCTTCCAGTTCATCATGGAAGGGACGTAATTGGCTTCTGACTCAAATAAACTCAAGGTGCAAAGGGAATTGTACTCTTCAACTGATTTCACTTGAACTAGACAATTGATGTACTGTTGGTATGATGTTCTGCTTCGCTGGCTAGCTAAATTGTCAATCTCTCTTATTCTCCATTCCGCCCTTCTTGGGGTAGAGCAGCTCATCCCTTTGGGCATGGTTTTCTCTCAGCCACTCCCTTAGCCCTTTCCCAATCTGGAAGAGGCTTTCCTTTCAAACCTAGATAAGGGAAACAGGAAAGGAATATGCTATGGGCTTCATCTTCAGTTCTAACCTAGCTAATCACATCTTACCCCAGCCCTAGCCAAAGTGCTGATTCATTGCTTTAGGAAATTGTTTCTTTAGCTCCAAATCCCCAAGAATCACACAAATGTGGTTCTATAACTGGGGACACTACATCAGCCTTCTTCTATCATTCACTAAATAAGAAAAAATCTTTAAAGCCATTAAAAAAAAAAGGTGAAATGCTGGAAGATGTGTGCTCCCAAACCAGCAAGCTTCTATCTCCAGCATCCCTGTCTCCAAGGCAACTCCAAGGCAGCAATATACTACTAATAAACTCTGAGTTTGCTTCATCTCTAGAGTCATGTTTCGCCTTTAAATACTGAGTTATTAAAGAAAATTAGATATTGCTCTGAACAGGCAAAAACCTTAATTTTGGAAAAGTAGAATGCTATTATACAATTACTATTAAAGGCGATGAATAAAGGCATATTATAGGTTTTTTATGCTCCAAGAACATCCAGATTGTAGTCAGACCTTTTGTAATATGAGCTATTACTACTCTACTTTTCATATCTGAACAGCACTTCAGCCCTTTCAGATACAATTAGCACCAAGGCTCTTCCTTAAACTAGGAAGAAAGACAATTTTTCATTGTCACCACCATTGCCTGACTGACTTTGGCTTAGCAGTAAGAAATGGTTGCTATAGATTATTCCATGAACTAATATCATCATACTCAACTCTATCTCTTACTATTTTTTCCTATTTCTATGGAGGACTATCACTTTCTACATTTGCTGTTTATAAATATATATTCTGTTTTGGAAAAAAAAAGATTTTTCTTGGCTCTGAATTTACCCATGACTTTATCAGTGAATATTTTTGGTGTTATAACTCAACTCTTTGTGCTGGTAAAATGGCTGAGGCCTTTTTTATGGTTCTTATTTTTTCCCATCAAACATTCTGACTGCTTCTGTCAAAATCTAATGATAAATGAAGATTTCTCCCACAGCGGACCTCTCATAACCATGGCAACTCCATCAGCAGCTAATGGCTACACTGCAAAAAATGCTTTTGAAAAGGACAGCTCTTCTTACTCCTGTAATACAAATGCCTTTTTCTTTTTCCTTTTCCTTTTCCTTTTTTTTTTTGGTAATGATGGCAAGAAAACAATACTCCCCAAGCAAACATTTGCTTTATGTTGCACATGTGGGGCTACTTAGAAAAAAAAATTTTTAAGCAGATGGAAAAATCAGACAGATATGAAGGGCAAGAGAAAGACATGTTAAAGCATAGCAGTAAAATTGAAAAAGATTGTGATGGCTTGGTAATAACAGAAAAACTCTTCTTTCATTTCCAAAACTAGAATCAATATTGTCATTGGTCTTTCATAGTCTGAGAACATTTCATTGCATCCCTCTCCTGCCCTTAAAAATAATGACAGAGTGGTTTTCTGAAATGCCTCTGGTAGGTATCATAGCTATTGTCTTCCTGAATAACTGGTCATTTGTCAATAGTGTTACTATATATATTAATGTTGCCAAAAGATTCTCGTTTCCTACTCTTTTCTCTTCCTGACGTGTTCAGAAACAAAATGAGTTTATACCCAATTCATTCTGGTTTCTTTTATCTAACACCCAAGCAGCTGAAATTCAGGCCTGATCCTACCTCTCAGTCATTCAAAGATTCTTTTGTGTCTAAAGTAGAAGTTAGTGCTTCCCCCCCACCAAAAAAAAAAATAATAAAGCTTTGCTCCTTAGGCCTGTTCCTGGAATAGCAAATATTTTGAAACAAAGGATGGTTTTATTTTTTCACTTTTGTATAATTTCATTCTTTCAACTGCCCAAAAGCTAAAGTAAAGCACAACTGGCCCTCCCCTGTCCTTGGGAAATATTTCAAGGGAAAAGGCTGAGAGGAAGAAAAGAAGCAAAAAAAAAAAGCCAATCCCAGTAATTCCACAGACTTTCAGCACTGATTTCTTCTCTTTTCATCTCTGCTTTCCCTGTTAGTCATGTCCAGTTATTAATGCTAACCTTGAAGAACCTTCTCAGTACAACATGCCACATGCCAACCTGTGGTTACAGGGTCTACTGGGCCACACAGTCTGGGTGCTAGTGAGCCATTCTTTATCACTGCAGTTTTCATAGCACAGAGGACAGGTAGCACTTAGTGAGGTCCTCAGTAACAGAGGCAGAGAAAAATGTTCTTTATGCTAGTAATACCTAAACTATGAAACTGTATCTTTTTAATATAAGATTATCCACATCACTCCTATTCTAAGCTCCTGCATCCCACCTTCTTGCTTTTCTACATTCCCCTATGAAATTAGCTTTCTCTTTTTAGGAACAGCTAGGTGGTAGAGAAGACCTGAGGGGGAAAAAACCCAGCCTTGGCCATCTGTGTGACCTTAGGCAAGTCACTTAACTTCTGTGTGCCTCAGTTTCCTCACTATAAAATGAGGATAAGAATACCTACCAAATGGGGTCGTTGTGAGGATTAAATGAGAAAGCCAATGCTCTGCTAGTGGTCATTATTATTGTGACCCAAGCCTGCCTCTCTCATGAAGGCTTATATATAAAAGAATTTATGAGGACATGTTGAGAGAGAGCTAGACCTGGAGATGAGAGGTCCTGGATTCAAATTTGACCTCAGATTTGTGTGGCTCTGGACAAGTCACTTAACTCTCATTACTTCTCTTCTGCCTTGGATCCAATATTTAATATTGATTCTAAGGTAGGAGATTAGAATTTTTAAAAATAAAATGAGATTAAAAATGTATGACTCTTAATTTAATTGACACTTATTGAATCTTCTTCCTAAGACTGGAAAATTAGGTGAAGTCACCATAGGGTGCAGAAGTGTTCAGTGGAGAATTCTTTTGGTTTTTCTTCCTCAATTGAAAATAACTACCACCACCGCCTATGCACAGAAACATAGAATACAAAGACTAAAATTTGTATTTCTCGCTAAACAGCCCCAGACCATGAAATCTGCATTTTAAAGTATAGCTACAGTGCTGTTTTTTTCATTAAACTAATTCACTAAATTTTAAGCAAAAGGAATGACAGTTAGGGAAGCTTGTCACTGACAGCCAAGTCAACAGATTATGTATGGCTTGATCTTATTTATTTCAGTAATGGGAGTATATCGGATGAAAACATAGTTACAAAAAACTATGTCAGTTGGTCCTGAAGAAAAGTTTCCTTTAGATTTTAGTTTATTTGTTTTCTTTTCTTTTTAAAGTAGTCAATCTTCTCAGAAAGAGTGAGCATATAAACGACCAACCATAAACTTTGTCCTGAAATAGCACCCTTTCATCCTTAGAAGGAAAGTAAGAATAATTTTGTTAAGTGTTAATAAAATATTTTGTTACTGTGAAAGCATCCCACTAAACATAGTAAATGAGACTTAGCCATCAAAGCTATCAAACAAAATTATGTAGATGCAAGACTCTGTAGATGTGAGAATAACTTCTGAAAATATCGAGTCTGTCACCAGAAAGCATTGGTGTCATCCTAAACCCAAGCCAAATATTGCCTACTGTAATGGTGAGGCACCAGGGATGTTAATTATTATTAAAATGTAACCTAAATGGTTTGTGGGTCCACAGTGGGTTGAAGGAGAGACAGGACCAACCAGGATAGGGAGACCAGGGTTCACTGTTTTAACTGACATAGGAATGGCAGTTAGGCCAGGGCCTATGGAACCAGCAGGCAGAAGGTAAAAATGTATAACAGTTTAATTGGGGAAATAATAATGAAGGATGGGAATAAGGGATTCTATACTTGAAACCTAAGGGCAAACCACAGGGGGCAGGGAAGGACTTGACTACACTATCCTATTGACCTAAGCCAGGCAGGGCCCAAAGGAAGCAGTACTGAAGTCACAGGGAGGCTCCTCCAAACCTGGTTCCAGCAAGGTTTGGTCAGCTCAGCTAAAGGGCCTGAGGATGGCTTTCAATTGGGGTCTCACAGTGAATCCAAGGATGGTCACAGGAAGCCAAGAGCCAACTCCACCAGGTGATCCGAGGTACCCAGGTAGGGAGAGTGAGCTTGAAATGCTGTCCACCAGATCACAAACCACTTCCCCACTTGGTGCAGCTCTGCAGGTCTTGTCCACTTGCTGAACCTCTCAGGATCCCAGAGGAATCTGGATGCAGTTTTTCCCTAACTCTGAGATCTCTCAGGGTTAGCAACAGTTTGTCCCAACCACTAATGGAGTCTCTCTCAGAGCACAAGCCCCACTTCCTGCTCCTTCATTCCATCTTGGAATCCTCCAGCCCTTCCTGCTAGGTCCAACACTAATAATAAATTAATTGCTAAATAACCCTCACAACACTACTCAGCAGTCAGCACTGCTGGCTTAAGAGAGGAAGCCTCCATTAGAAATAAGATCTTAAGAAGAGAACAAAGAAAAGAGAAAAGAAGTCATCATTGTCTCCATGTACATACTTGATTGCCCAAAGGGGTCAATGAAGAAATGTTTCCTCAAACCATTAGACAATAATAGCTTTGCTGCTTTGTTTTTTATACCCCTTCTTTTTTAAATTTTTATTTTTTTTCCAAATTTCATGTCAAAACAGTTTTCAACAAATTCCTGACATTTTGTGATCCATATTCTCTCCCTCCATTTCACTCATCCCCTAAAATGGCCAGATATTATGTTATAGGTTGCACATGTGCTATCATATAATACATATTTCCATGTTCATCATGTTGTAAATGACTTATTTGCTTATAGTAGAGAAAAATTCATGGAGGAAATAAAGTGAAGAATGGTTCCCTTCCATCTGCTTTCAGACTCTGTCACTTCTTTCTGTGGTGGTAAATAGATCCCCTTTCATCATGAGTTCCTTGGAATTGTCGTGGATTCTTGATTTGCTGATAATAGTTAAGTCATTTACAATCAATCATCATACACTATTGTTTTACTATGTACAACTTTCTTCTGGTTCTGCTCACTTCACTTTGCATCCCTACAGATAAGCATTTCCAGATTTTTGTGTGACCATCTTATTTATCATTGCTTGAATTTGTCCATTATAATCATATGCCACAACTTGTTCAGCCATTCCCCAAATGATGTATAGCCCTTCAGTTTCCAGTATTTTGCTACGACCAAAATAGCCGCTATAAATATTTTTGTACAAGTAGGTCCTTTTCCCCTCTCTTTGATCTCCTTGAGATACATAGCTAGTAATGATATTGGTGGGTCAAAGGGTACAGGGCAGTTTTATAGCCCTTTGGACTTATAATGTTGGTGTGTTTGGGGGATGGGATTAGATGTTTATTTAGGGCTAGTAACAGAAGACTAAACTGTTTTGGGAGGCCAACCAAGCAGACAGAGCCAGACACTGAGATGACTCACACAGACCACTAAAATATTAAATAAAATTTGGTTTAATTAACAAGGGAAAGTTAGAAGGGATTTGGATAAACTTAATCTCTAATGGCAACTACCTAAAACCCCAGATCTAAATAGCTCTTCACAGAGATTTCTTTAGAGAGATTTCCTACTCTACTCCTCTCTTCTGTTATGTAGAGATGGCAGCATGGAATCCCTGCAAAATACAGGGTCAGCCTCACCCAGAATTCCAGGGGACCCTCCCTGGAGAACAACAAATATTTAGTGATTTAGAGATTAGAAATATTCATTATCAACGAGAGAGCCAGTTTAGCCAAGTGCCTGTCACCCCCTCCTGTGGGGGGGGGGGGGGGAAGAGCAGCTTCAACCTAACAGATCAGGGTCACCTTTTCCTTATTTAAAACCTAATTACCCCCTCTAGTTTAGCACTGACAATCTTCATGTGCCCAAGTATAGGGACAAATATTCCTCCATATAGCATACATGGAACAGTGATGCTTCATGGTGGTGACAACTACATCAAAGCCTTACTCCTTAGTCTACTAATTGAATCATTACCCAACTGATTCTGACTCTGGATCCTAAGACTTTTAAGGAATATGTTCTGATATCTCTAAAAGACATCTTTTACAATGAATGTGCATGTTGCTTTTTTAAGAACATAGATGTCAATTCCCTTATTAATTGAATAATTTTCTCTGTATAAGGAATCTCATTTGTGACCACTTATTAGTTGAAAATGTGAGCATGGAGAAGATGAGACGAGATAAGCAATAGTTGGGTTTCAATTGAAGAGAGCATTGCATGAAAAAACAACCTTGCAGAGGCAGGGAATATAATCATGGGTCTCAGAGGGAGCAAAGGACTAGTAAGGCATCTCCACTACCTTAAACTGATAAATAACAGGAGTGAACACAAAGACAGCCATTGGCTACTTCATAATTTTTGGCTAGGCCAACTACCATCATCATTTTCCAGGACCAACTCTAATTGGGGTTGAAAGAATAGCACCCATGAGTCTATTTATTTCCTCCTTTGGTATTATAGGTCTGCAAATCATGTTTGCAGATGCCAGATGGACACAGGCTAATGACAATGAAGGTAATGAATATGGAAAAATCTTTATTCATAGCGAAAACCTTCATAAATGTAAGAGAATTCTTAATGAAGAAAAACCCCTTTCCATGTGGTGAATGTAGGAAAACCTTCAACTGAAAAAGAAATCTTTATATAT
>NW_025380202.1:0-8420 GCF_016433145.1 Gracilinanus agilis | reverse complement strand
CCTTCTTTCCTTCCTTCCTTTCTTTTTTTTAAATCTTTTGCACAATCCACCACATATAGTTTGGAGAAGACAGCTTAGAAACCACCTTGTAACCAAAAACCCAAGAGGGAAGGGAGGAATCGGGGGGGTTGTTTCTTGACCTTTGGAGGCTTATCTATATCCTTCAAACCCCCAGAAACTCTCTCCCCCACAAGTCTAAATACAGCTACTACTATTATTTTATTTTATCTTTTTAAATTCTTACATTCCACCTTAGAATCAATACTATGTATTTGTTCCAAGGCAGAAGAGGGGTAAGGTCTAGGCAATGGGGGTTAAGTGACTTGCTCAGGGTCACACAGCTAGGAAGTGTCTGAGGCCAGATTTGAACCCAAGACTTTCTGTCTCTAGGCCTGGCTTTCAAACCACTGAGCCACCCAGCTGTCCCCAACTACTACTATTATTTTAGAGCAAATTAACCAGCTTAGGACATATCCAGGCTCTTTGGCTCTCCTTGTCTTTCCACTGTGGGTCATTTTGACTTTGGGAAGTGGAGGAGTTGTGAGTGGATAAAGAAATGAAAGGGAGGAAACTCAAGTCTGGCTCCAAGGAGAGTTCAAACTAATAGCTAAAATGAATTTAAAAAACTATTTATAAATTTTATTTTTCCCCTATCCATTGTCACAGAGGATAGAAATTATTAGATGTTCCAAAGTGGAATGACCTACCCTAGGACGAAATGACTTCTTCCTCACTGGTGGTCTTCTAGTGGAGGCTGAGGTAGGGGCTGGGTTATCTCTGAGCTCCCTTACAGCAATGAGATGCAAAAGATTATATGAAGTGGTTGTACAAGCAGTTTTTGAACAGGGGCTTTAGAAAGCAAGTTCCATGAGGGTAGGTACTACTTCATTTTTGTCCAGCATATAATTCCTTGCACATAGTTAGCATAAGTAGGAACTTCATAAATGTTTGTTGAATTGATTTGGGGGTCTATCAAACTCTAGTTTTAAGAGCAATCTTAAGAATTGTGCATTTCAGCTCCCATTACAAAGTATGCTTCTTGCAGTAAGGCCTTTTGATTTTCAGTGCCCAAGTGGAATAGTAATCAGGAATGCAAACTGTAAGATTGAATCTCCCTTACTCAACCCCTTGACCAATATGACAAACTATGATTCTATTTTACTGTATCCCATATGCACAAAAATATGCATAGCATCTCTTTTGAGAATAACCATGAACTGGAAACTAAGGGAACTGTTCATCAGTTGGAAAAGAATTGAACAAGTTATGGTATATGAACATGATGAAATACTATTATGCTATAAGAAATGAAGTAAGGTATCATTTCTTTTTTCTTTCTGCCTGAGTATCAATTCCAAGATAGAAAAGTGACAAGGGCTAGGCAGTTGGGGTTTAATGATTTGCCGAGGGTCACACAGCAAGGAAGTTTCTGAGGTCAGATTTGAATCTGGGTCTTTTCTACTCCAGACCTAGCTCTTCAACCACTGAGCCACCTGTAGGTGTCCCCAGGAAGATATAATTTCAAAGAAACCTGGAAAGAGGTGTATAAACTGCTGCAGAGAATGAAGTGAACAGACTCAAGAGAACAGTTTAAACTGTAACATCATCTTTGTCAAACAGACTTAAGAACTCTGATCAATTCAGTGATCAAAAATTATTCTAGAGGGGGCAGCTGGTAGCTCAGTGGATTGAGAGGGGCAGCTGGTAGCTCAGTGGATAGAGACAGGAGGTCTTAGGTTCAAATCTGGCCTCAGACACTTCCCAGCTGTGCAACCGTGGGCAAGTCACTTGACCCCCATTGCCTACCCTTACCACTCTTCTGCCTTGGAGCCAATACTCAGTATTGTAGTATACAGAATTGAGGTTCCAGATGATATTCCAGATTATGTGTGGGCTAAAAATTCAAATGAGGTGGGCAGGATATTGTCAGCGGAACCAGTAAAGATAGAGGTGAAAGAAGGCTTACCTCCAAGAATTCCTCAGTTCAGACTTAGTCAAGAAGCGATAGAAGGAGTGAAACCCATCATAGAGAGTTTATTGGAGCAGGGCATATTAAAATATGGATTTTCACAATACAATACACCAATTATGCCAATAAAGAAAGCAAAATTATCTCCTGATAGAAAGACTCAATGGTGTTTAGTTCAAGATCTAAGAGCAATAAACGACCATGTGCAAAAGACCTATGCCGTGGTACCAAGTCCATCGTAAATCATTGCAGCAATTCTACCTGAAGCTGCTTGGTTTACTGTTCTGGACCTGAGCTCTGCGTACTTCTCTGTTCCCCTGCACAGAGACAGCCAGAAGCTGTTCGCTTTCTCCTGGGAGGGTAAATCTGTCTTCTGGACACGTTTGCCCCAGGGATTTGCAGATTCAGCTTCACTCTTTTGCCAAATTCTGCAGAGAGACCTTGAGTCGATAACATTCCTTGACAGCAAAATGGTACATTATGTTGATGACATCCTGCTAATGTCACCATCTGCTGAAGTCTGTTACACTGATAGTGTACACTTAATCAAAGAGCTAGGCAAAAGGGGCCATAAAATTTCCAAATCGAAACTTCAATTCATAAAGGAAAAAGTAAATTATTTAGGATTCATCCTAGAGAAAGGCTCCAGAAGAATTTCCAAAAAGAGAACACAAGATATACAGAATTTGAGTTTGCCTAAGACCAAAAAGCAACTCAGGGCAATCATAGGAATAACGAGCTTCTGTAGAAACTGGATTCCAGGTTATGCTTACATCACAAGACCTCTGATAGAGCTAACCAAGAAGGAAGTTCCAGAACCGTTAAAGCTGAATAAAGAACACATCCATGCATTAGAGAAATTAAAATCACTTACTCTATCAGCTCCAGCCCTAGGTATCCCTGATCATGACAAACCATTCCTATTATATGTGCATGAAGACAAAGGGATAGCCTCCAGTGTTCTCACACAAACATTTGGAAATAGACTTAGACCAGTTGCTTATTACAGCTCTAAGTTAGATTCAGTGATTTGTGGTATGCCTAGTTGTTTAAAAGCCATAGCTGCTGTAGCCATCATGATTAGAAAATCTTCATCCTTGGTATTAGGGAGTGAACTGAAAGTATTTTCCCAACACCAAGTGGAATCTACTTTAAAAAACACCAACTTGCAGGCATTCACTTCTCAGAGATTATCAAGATACCAAGCGATTCTGTTGGCTAGTGAAAATATAACTTTTCACTGGTGCAGAAACATAAATCCTGCAACTCTGATTCCAGATTTACCTCTGGAAGGAGAAAATCTACACATCTGTGAAGATGCACTTAACATCATGCATAAAACAAGACCTGATTTAGACGATAAGCCAATGAAAGACCCTGATATTACCTTATTCACAGATGAATCATCATAAGTAGTAGACAATCAGAGATATACTGAAGCAGCCGTAGTGACAGCTAAAGCCATGTCCCTACAACAACAACCACAAGACCCAGAAACTATGCAAAATAAAGATCAATTAGCACCAACTAAACAATCAAGCAAGTCCTCAGTAAATCCAAAATCTATTCATAAGACCATAGAAACAGAGCAACAAATAGAACAACAATCAGAGCATGAATCAGAAGCAGAAGTAGACCAAGAACCAGTAAACAATCAGATTTTACACCCAAATGATTATCCCAATCTCAATCACTTAGAAGAATCATCTGTAAATATTTATGATAATGAAAGAGAATCAATGAAGGAAGAAGACACAACATTTGATTTGCAATCAATACCAGATCTAGAAACTGACGATGATGAATGAATGAAAGCACAAAGACTTAATCACGAACTTTTATTTTTTGATTACCTATAATAATCATCTTTATTAAAATCATAAAAGAAAAGAAGAAGAGAAAAATCATATAGGATAGACATTTAAAAATTTGTTCCTGACACAAGTCAGAAGGTGACAAGCGCTGGTACATCAGAACAACACAAGTCAGAAGTTGACAAGCGCGGGTACATCGAGCATCTCGCTGACTACGCAGATCGTCACAAGGACAGCAAACCTGAGAACTACAAAGACATCCGTGACCAAATACATCTATCGTAAAGAGGACATCCACACTGTGAAGAGGAACATCGAATCAGCGTGGGACACATGTATTTGGAAAAGAGATAACTTACACCCAACAGAATTCTCACTGCATACAACACTAGATTCCATCCAAGCAGTACATGCTAATTGCAAAAGAATTCCGGTGGAGTAAGTATATAACACGTCATTATACGGATAAGTCAATAGACAACACATAAAACATTTTCCTGACTTCACATTTACATGTGAAACATAAACTTTCACTTAAGAGAGAAGGGTATATCTGCCTTAGTAAAAGAAAGTCTTTTACTATGGTACAGACACCGTTCTACTCAAATCACCTGACATGTCATGTACATATGTAATTTTAATTACTAACCATTAGGAATAAGTTTGCTAACACACAGGGACAGTTTAGTTAGTTTAGTAAGTTAGTACAGGGACAGATCTTTCTAAAATTTTCTTTGTAAATATTGTATATAACAAAGGTCTATGGTTTAAACAATAGACTTACAAAAGATATAGGCTTACTTATTATTACTAACATTTCTAACATAGGCATAAGTGTACTAACCTATTCATACACTAACTTTAGTAAGAGAACTAGAATTTAGAAATTTATTTGCAAAGAAAAATTTGCAAAACTTTCTTAGTTAATATTATCTGAGTAGTTCATAAAATTAGGAAATGCATAGATAGGATTCATTACTTTGTTCTAGTTAGCAAAAATTAGCCTTAAAAATGTGTGTATGTTTAAAAATGTAATTTGTTTTCCTTTCTGTTCAAAAATTTTTTTTGAAAAAATTAAATCCCCATTCCTCTCCTATATTTTTTACCTTATCCCATCTTAGTTTTAGCTTATTTAGTTGTAGCATAGTTTAGGAGATAGCAACCTTTTATAATTTTGCAAACTTAGTTAGGGATAGGAGCTTAGTAAGAATTTAGCTTAGTATAAGAGTAGTAATCCCTTAGACTTTAGTAACTATTAAAATGGTGCTAGTTGCACATTTTGAAAAGAAAAGGGGCATTTGTAGTATTCAGAATTGGGGGATAGTTTTTTCTAGCTTTGGCTGAGTTCCAAAAGCAGTTGGGCTTTTAGAATCTTGAGGAGAGGCAGTTGACTGGATCTTCCGTGGAGGGAGGAAGTCAATGAGTGAGCTCTTAGATTATCTATCTTCAATATTGAAATTTAGCCTAGCATTGATATATTTACTTAAGAAATTATTATTTTAGATAAATCCTTTATATCTTCCTTTCTTAATACCACCCTGCCTTCCCTCCCTTACCTTAGTGGCTGTGGAGTTTATAAGGAGAGAAATTAGAGAGGAGTTAAATCTGTGAAGAGTTATCTAATTGACAGCATTATTTATAATTTAATCAAATCATCATTTATTTTCTTTTAGATAGCATTTTGTAAAACTGAGTGAGGCAGGTCCTTACTCAGATTCCATCTTTATTTCCCTTCCCCCACCTGAGGTTCCTGAGATAACTGATAGGGCTTTCCTTTAATCCACCTTCCTAACAACATCCTTCAAATAAATAAACCCTTTGTGTTCCAATAGTCCTATTTAGTGTAATTTGTCTGTTAGTTAACAAGAGGGAAGAAGAGGGAAAGAGACAACATACTCTGGGCTTAGAGGGAAGCTGAGGCATCCATCTTGAAGGAAGGTGTTACTTCAAAATAGGTCCCTTCCTGTGAATTAACTAAAGCCTGTTTGTTAATTTCAATCTAGTCTGTTTCCCTCAGCTTGTGTTTGAGTCTAAGTCCTAGTCTGTAAGCCTGCTGTGTTTGTCTGTTTAGTTTAATTTCTTCTCCCAAAAGATCTCTGTTTCCCTTCTGTGTTATACTCCTGACTTCAGTCCTATTATACCCTGAATCTCCTTTAATCCCAGCCTACTTGTAGCCTAATTTATCCATTTACCAAGTCTCCAACATCCTCCTTTCAATTCCCTTATCCCAAACACCTTTCCTCAAATTACCCCCATAACAATATTGACTCCAAGACAGAAGGTAAGGGTTTAAAAAACATTATTCTAGAGAACAAAAAATGAACAATGCTGCCAACCATCTGTCAGAGAGATAAAGGATTAATATTCAGAATGAGACACACATTTTAGGATATAGTCTAGATGGGACTTTATTTTGATTAACTATGTTTATTTTTTCCTTTTAAAAAAAAAACCTAACCTTCCATCTTAGAATCAATACTGTGTATTAGTTTCAAGGAAGAAGAACAGTAAGGGTTAGGGGGTTAAGTGACTTTTCCAGGGTCACACAGCTAGGAATTGTCTGAGGTCATATTTGAACCCAGAACCTCCTGTCTCTAGGACTTATTCCATTGAGCCATCCAGATGCCTCCTCACTATGCTTATTTATTGCAAGGGTCTCGACAAAAGCCATAGCAAGCCTAACAATCCTTATTGGGATGGTGATCTTAGTACACCTAGGATTGGACCTCCTGATTTAAGGCTGGGTACCCTGGCAAGAGCTATAAACATTTTCAGCTCTCCAACTGAAGCCTCTGGGACTGCAAAACAATTTTTCTTCATCTGTTAGTGACAAATCTATGGTCAGCACGAATAGCAAACCCTGAAACACACTCTGAAAAAAGCCCCAGTAAAAAACGAAATTTCAAAAGCTCCATTTCCAAGCAAACTGGAATTTAGCTTTCTAGCTTTATACAATTCACACAAATCTTACACTCACTTACCTTGCTTTCATTTGTTTAATTTATATTTTAAGAAAAAGGAGCAGATGTAGCCCCCAAGAATGAGAGTGGACACCAGTAAAATCAAAGCCATGGTCTAGATAAAGCCAAACACGTAGCTCACTCCTCTCATGAGGCCCCTCAGACCCTTCCTTTACACCCCTCCCCGCTGTACTTGGTAACAACTGGCTGTCCTTGTTCTACCCACTGAAGCAAGTATTGCCCTATGAATCTGGACTGGACAGTTACATATTTACCTGTGATTTGTTATCCTATAGAATATTCTATCTAAGCTTCAGTGAAGTAAACGAAGTCATTGTGCTAAGATTGTAAGTCATTACTAATCATCCTCTCTATAAAAAGCTTACCTAATCCCTTAGCCAATGTCACTTTCTCTATAAGTATCTACCTGAAATCAATAAACTTTGTCACTGATCAGTGAGAGGCCTTGAGTCTGTCTGTAAGTCTGTCTGTAACCCTCCTAATCCCAACCTCATTCCTCTTATCCCATTCCGTGACCCACAAATAATTTGTAGAGCTGGGTTCAACAAGTAAAAAAAACCAAAAATGAACAAATAAATAAAAAAGCAAAGAAAACTTTATTTATTTATGTGTGTATATATAAGTAGACATACATACATGCACACATGTATACAATGATACACATGCTGTACATGTATGTATATACACATATGTGACATCAATATGCATATTATGTAAATACATGCAGATATAGTGTTGATATACATATATGTAGAACAATATACATGTACACACAAAAGACTAAAACATATACATATATATTTGGTGGTATGTACATATATTTACACATACACATGTATAATACACACGGAAAATTATATATCAATGGTTATACTCTAAAAGTTCCTGTCACTTGAACAAACAGACTCTGAGCATAGGAAATAAATCCTAAAATATTATGATAAAAGTTTTTAATCATTAGTGTTTTGTGGTATTAAACAACTTTAAAGTTTTCACCAAGGCCTTACAGAGAAGTTCATTATTATTAATCAGCTGAAGAAGAAATTAAATTAAATTCCACCTAAAATGCTTGTTCTAGTGAGAATTTCCAACCACATAAATTAAAAACATTTAACAAATTATTTAAAATCCATTGAAAATCCTTAGAATTAAATCTATGCACCTCTATGGTGCATGAACTTGCTTTTAAAATTTTATTATATTGTTATATCATTTCATATCCTATTATAATTATATTATATCATGTTATGCCATGTCATGTTATGTGATATATGTTACATTACGTTATGTTAAATTACATTTTTAATATTACAATCTATTTTATGTAATGCCTAAGATTTGTCAGGCACTGTGGTAAGTGCCAAACAGTATCTCATTTGAAATCTTACAATACTTTAGAAATACCTTCTTATTTGATCCTCACAACTTTGTAAGATAGGGGCTATTATTATCCCCATTTTATGGTTGGGGAACCTGTGGCAAAGAGAGTTTAAATGACTTGCCGAGGATCGCATAGATAGTAAGTGTCTGAGGCTGTATTTGAACTCAAGTCTTCTTGACTTCAAGCTCAGTGCTCTAATCATTGTGCAACCTAGCTACTATTATATTATATTGTATTGTATTGTATTGTATTGTATTGTATTGTATTGTATTGTA
>NW_025380201.1:0-4106 GCF_016433145.1 Gracilinanus agilis | reverse complement strand
AGCATAAATCTTGTAACCATGTTAACTTTTCTAAAATATAAATATTAATAAATGTTTAAAATAAAATTTAAAATAAATAAATAAATAAATGAATGAAATTAATATTACATTTAATAATTTTACTTTCATTTATTACAACTCTTTGGATCCAGCCATCCAAGCCAGTTCTGAATCCACCTGCTTATATTATCATCTAATCACTATTGGGTTCAAATACTCTCTCTGACACTTGCTACTTGTGTACAGTTAGGTGGTGCCATAGAGCATAGAGCCATTAGGGCACCACCTAGCTGCACACAAGTAGCACCAGACCTGGAGGCAGGAAGACTTATCTACCTAAGTTTAAATCTACGCTCAGATGCTTATGAGCTGTGTGACCCTGGACAAGTCATTTAACCCTTTTTGCCTCAGTTTCCTAATACCTGTTAAATGAGCTGGAGAAGGAAATGGCAAACTACTTGAGGATTTTTTCCAAGAAAACCCCAAATGGGATCATGAAATGTTGGGTGTGACTGAACCACAACAATGACTTGTGTGACCTTGGGCAAGTCACTTCACCCTTCTGGGTCTCAATTTCCTCATCTGCAAAATGAAGGGGTTAAAACAAAACCAAATGAATTACCTCTAGGTTTTGTTAGCCATATTTAAATCCATGATTTTATTTCCCTGTGATCCTCATTGATTTTTATTGTGCTCAAGTGCACAACTCTTATTTATTTATTCTTACCAAATTTCTTCTTACTGAATTCAACCCAATATTCAAGCCTGCCAAGATCTTTTTGGATCTCTACCAGGGCAAATTGACAACTGCTATGCAATTTTAGTTTATTATACTATTTTTTTTAAACCCTTACCTTCTGTCTTAGTATCAATGCTAAAACAGAAGAGCCATGAGGGTTAGGCAATGGGAATTAAATGGCATTTCCAGAGTAACACAGCTGGGAAGTGCTGAGGCCAGGACCTCCCAATTCCAGGTCTGGCTCTCTATCCACTGTCCTGCCTAGCTGCCTCAATTATCTGTCTTGGATCTACCCAATTATTTAAATGTTCTCTTCTCCGTTTGAATACGAGTTCCTTGAGATCTAGCACTGTTGCTTTTTGTTTTGTTTTGTTTTGTTTTTTGCCTTTTTTGTATCCTCACTACTAGCACAGTACATGCATGTATCCAGTAAGCACTTAATAAGTGTGTGTTGACTACTTGGTTGTTGACTTCCCCCTCTTGAACTCTAGCTTCCTTCAAAGCTGGCTCCTGAGTAAACTCCTCTGGGAAACCTTTCCTTCTTCTTGTTCTAAGTGTGTGTCTCCTCCCTAAATTATTGAGGGGATGCTTATAGGTTCCCAAGTTGGATTCCCATAGAAGCTCCTTAAAGGCAAGGGCCAGCTTTCCTTTGTTCTTTGTATCTTTACTGTCTTATACCAAATGGGTATTTGAGAAATGGTTTGAGGTGTGTAAGTGTGTGTGTGTGTGTGTGTGTGTGTGTGTGTGATTCATTTGGATTAGAGAGGATTGGACAGGATAAAGTGGGATAGAATAGGATAGAGTAGGATTAGATTGGGATTGGATGGGTTGAGATTGGATTGGATGGAATGGGATGGAATAGGCTGGGATAGAATTTCATTGGAATTGGATGAGATGGGATAGGATTGCAATGGCTAGAAAGAGATGAGATGGGACTGGATAGAACAGGATGGGGCAGGATTGGATGGGAGGGGAGAGGATGGAATAGGCTGGGGTAGAATTTCATTGGCATTGGATGGGATGAAATAGGATGAGATGGGATAAGATAGGAAGGAATGGGATGAGTTGGGACAAAATGGGATGAAACTGAATGGGATGGGACTGGATTAATAACATCTCAGAGCCAAGAGAATCCACTACATACCTAGAAAGGAATCCCTTGAATCCCTTCTATGGCATACCTAACAAATGATCATCTTGCCTCCTTTTAAAACTTCCCAGAGGGGCAGCTGGGTAACTCAGTGAATGGAGAGCCAGGCCTAGAGACGGGAGGTCCCAGGTTCAAATATGGCCTCAGATACTTCCCAGCTGTGTGACCCTGGGCAAGTCACGTATCCCCCATTGCCTAGCCCTGACTGCTCTTCTGCCTTGGAGCCAATACACAGTATCGACTCCAAGATAGAAGGTGAGGGTTTAAAAATAAATAAGTAAACAAACAAACCAATAAAAACTAATAAACTAACAAATAAATAAGTAAATGGACGAATAAGTGAATAAATAAGTAAATGGACAAATAAGTGGATAAATAAATAAATAAATAAAGCTTCCCAGTGATGGGGAATTCACTGTGAACAGCTCACAGATTGCAAGTGGGAGGCAAGGTCACCGAGTCAGAGCTGATGCTAAAAGCTGATGCTCTCAGCGCTTAGTATATTTTAGCTCTTAGCCCTTATGTATCATCACAGCCAAATGGGGCCAATTATTGATTAATCAAAGACTAGGGAGTCTTTTATGGGTTTTTTTTTTCCACAGTAAAATAGAGGCTTTTAGGTTTAAAAAAAAAAAAGGCAAAACCTCAAACATAGCTGTAGTTTAAATTGAGGGGAAAAGAGGGAAGACCAGAACTGCATTAAAATTTTGCCATATTTTTCTGCCAAGGGCAGAAAGGGCAACCTAGTGCAGGGCCTCATCATCATTCCATGCCTAGACTATCACAATAGCTGGCTGGTGGATCTCCCTTCCTCAAGTTTTTCCCCATTCCAGTCCTCTCTCCACAAGGCTGTCAAATTAATATTCTTCTAGAGGAGGCACGTCCATGTCATCCCCTCTATTTAGTAATCTCCATTGGCTTCCTCTCACCTCCCTGATCAGCTATGAAGTCCTCTGTTTGTGGGAGGAATCCCTTCATAATCCGGCCCCTTTTCTATCCTTCTGGGCCTCTCACACTTTGCTCCCCTCTACATACTCTTCAATTCAGAGACAAGATACTCCATTACTCAGCTCTGGACGTTTTCACTGGCTGTCACCCTTACCCAGAATGCTCTCTCTCCTCTCCTCTACCTCCTGGTTTCCCCGTTCCCTTCAAATCCCAAGGAAAATCCCACTTTCTGTAAGAAGCCTTTGCTAATTCTTCTTTAATGCTGATTCCTTCCCGCTTGAGTTTATCCCCAGTTTATCCTATATATTTAAAATATATTACATATAACATGCATTATAATTATACTATATATCATATTACATGTGATATATGTATTATATATGATATGTGTTTTATATATCACATTCACTATAATATATTATACTTAATACATATATATTACATACATATAAATATATATCTCTTATGGACATAATTTTTCACATTTTCTCTCATTAGAATCAAAGCTCCTTGAAAGCAAGGACCATCTTTCTGTCTTTCTTTATCATTTAGCCCAATGCTTAGCACACAGAAGACATTCAATAAGTGTTTGTTGAATGACTGACTAATGAGCCCTTTCCTGAGGGAGCTGTTTCAAAGAAATCAATATTATAATTGGACCCATTTCTGCAAGGACATTTCCTCCCCACAGCCTTAGACCTCCTCTGAACAGGAAATGGTGTTAGAGGAAGAGAAGATCTGAGCATTTAATTCGACAGACATTTGTTCAATACTTACTATGTGCAAGAAGGGCAGCTAGGTGACACACTGGATAGAGCACCTCCTTGAATCAGGAGGATCTGGGTTCAAATATGACCTCAGATAGATCCTAGTTGTGTGACCCTGGGCAAGTCACTTAACCCCCATTGCCTAGCCCTTGCCACTCTTCTGCCTTGGATCTGATACTTATTACAGGCTTTGGAAAAAAGAATAAATGGAAAGTAGCCTTAGATTGGGAAAAAACTAGCAGCTTAGGTGACCAGGAAAAGCGGAGCTGGTACTTGGGCTGAGTTTGAAGGTGATGACCTTGTTTTATAGAATCCCTAAATTTGCCCTTGTCCCTTGGGAACTTGCCTTCAGGGAATTCTCAGACTCACCCTTGTCTTAGACTGAACAATAAACCTTCAAATACTCAATGATCTCAGCCTAGATCGGTGATGGCAAACCTATGACATGCGTGTCAGCACTGACACACGTAGCCATTTTCGATGACACACATGCGGCCACGTA
>NW_025380200.1:0-5784 GCF_016433145.1 Gracilinanus agilis | reverse complement strand
GAGAGAGAGAGAGAGAGAGAGAGAGAGAGAGAGAGAGAGAGAGAGTCGCAAAATCCATCATGGCCTTTCTCCAAGGGCTTTGAGGAACAAAGTTTATTAAATGAATCCAAAAAAAGGACTTATGCTTATGGTCAAGATCTAGAGTTTTGGTCTCTTGAATCCCAGGTGAGAGAGAAACAAAGAGAGATAATAAGACAGATGGAGACATATGGACAAATTAGATAGATAGATGGATGGACAAATATAGATAGACAATAGAAAGATGGAAGGATGGATAGAACTAGATAGATAGACAGAAGTCAGATGGATAGACAGATGAATGGACAGAAGATAGCTAGCTAAAGTTCTTTAAAAAATAACCCTTACCTTCTGTCTTAGAATCGATACTATGTATTAGTAGTTCCAAGGTAGAAGAATGGTAAGGGCTTTACAATGAGGTTAAATGACTTGTCCAGGGTCTCACAGCTAGGAAGTATATGAGGACAGCTTCGAACCCAGGACCTCCTTCTCTAAATCCATTGAGCCACCTAGCTGCCCCCTGCAAAGCTCTTTTAATGATTCCCAAGTTTCTTTCTGAAACAAAAGTCCATATTATTTCATACTGATATTTTGTCCATGTTCCTGTATGGCTACACATCCTGGAATGCTACCATCTCCAAAGAATTAAAATCGAGGACCAAAAGGCAGTCAAGAAGTACAAGGTGGATATGGTCGGACTATAACAGATAACAAACATGACATTATGAAGGGAAAATGGTCCCGGGGACAGTGTCAAAAAAAATGAATAAACAGATAGACAAAGATGGTCTAGTTCCCTGGCAAGAGGGGAGGTGGACAGCCCATGGGTTCCATTGGGATTATCATTGTGTTAAAAAAAAAAAAAGTCTTGGAAATCTTGTGGTGCTCTCGACAGTAATAGAGATGTTCAGTTGAGGCAGTGATTCCCAAAGTAGGTGCCACTGCCCCGTGGTGGGTGCTGCAGCGATCCAGGGAAGCGGTGATGGCCACAGGTGCATTGATCTTTCCTATTAATTGCTATTAAAATTTTTAAAAATTAATTTCCAAGGACACTAAGTAATATTTTTTCTGGAAAGGGGGCGGTAGGCCAAAAAAGTTTGGGAACCACTGAATTGAGGGGAAGGTTTAGGGGTATGTGGAGTGGCCCATTCTCCAAGGAATTGGGCTTTGGTTCAGCCTCACTCTTGGACTGAATTAAGATCAAGGCCTGAGGTTTATCTGTATAAGAGGAACATAAGCATACTCTAGAAGGCTGCCAGATGCTAATATAACATAACATAACGTAACATAACGTAACATAACGTAACGTAACATAACGTAACGTGACGTGACGTGACGTGACGTGACGTGATGTGACGTGACGTGACATGACATGACATGACATGACATAACATAACATAACATAATATAATATAATATAACATAACATAATATAACATAATATAACATAATATAACATAATATAACATAATATAATATAAAACATATGTGAGATGAGATGAAATGATATATGAGATGATATGAGATAATACGAGATGTGATATATGGCATGACATGATGATATGATATGATATAATTAATATAATATAACATAACATAATTAATATGATATGATATATATTGATATATATTAATATATATTAATTAGGTGCCTACTATGTCCCAGAGAAGGGAAGAGGTTGGAAGCTCACAGAGTGAGGGAGAAGAGAAGGGAAGGAGTGTTAAAGGATAAGGGTACATTTAGTCACTTTACAAATGAGCCTAACAAGATTGCCTCTTGTGGGAAAGGTAGGATGAAAGCAGGGAGATGCTGGGAAACGTCTAATAGGCCAGGTCTCCAGGAAAAAACCAAATACAACCAGGATGTACTTTTCAATTTCATCTGTTTTATTAACATTTTCTCCATCATTTCTTAAGTCTGAGCGATCACAAAACAATGAGGCCCTCAGCTGTAGCCTTTGCCAATTTCTGAAGGGTAAATGCTCTCGCTGAATGGGCTCCACTTGCTCACGGGCTCCCTGGACATGGCTCATCTCGCCATCCTCCCAGTCACTGTGGTCACACCTTCTCTTCCCCTTTGGAGACCACCACCTCATATCATTTTCTTAGGCGTTAACCTCCAAAATTCTTACTAACAAAGACCTTTATTTGTTTATTCTTGTTGGATACAAATCACAGAGTGCTCCAGTCTCCAAAGAACCGAGGCTGAAGATCAAAGAACAGTCAAGAAATACATGGTGGGCACGCACAGTCAGACTGTAACAGATAAACATGGAATTACAAAGGAAAAATAGTATCAAATGGTATTAATGATATTGTTATTTCTTAAAACATTTTATTACTATTAAGATTAAAATTCTCTAGAGACTGTATCTTAATTTAGAATTCTTTATTAAATAAGAAGTGAGTCAGAGAAGGAAAAAGCCCCTTTCCAAGCCTCCTTTGTCTCCAGCTGTGCCAGCTTCTGAGCCAGACCTCAAGCACACTGGGGTTCCCCTAGCCGGTGCTCACCTGCTGCTGCTTTCCCATAGCTGCCTCATCTCATCAGGATTCCAGCACAAAAGAAATCCATCCTTCCCTGGACCTAAAACTTGCCTCTTCCATGATGTCCCTTTTTTCTGGGTCTCTCTGATTTGCCAGAATTAATGTCAGTATGGGTCAGAGGCTTGTCTTCCAAGTGCGGGGAGCCATGTGGAACAAAAGGCATGCATCTTCTGAGTGCCAGGGGACCACGAGGCTTCTGGCAGCCTCCTAGAGTGTGCTTGTGGCCCCGTTATACTGACAAGCCTCAGGCCTTGTTCTTAATTCAATCAAAGAGTGAGGCTAGGGCCAGCTGGGTAGCTCAGTGGATTGAAAGCCAGGCCTAGAGATGGGAGGTCCTAGGTTCAAATCCAGCCTCAGACACTTCCCAGCTGTGTGACCCTGGGCAAGCCACTTGACCCCCATTGCCCACCCTCACCTCTCTTCTGCCTTGGAGCCAATACACAGAAGTTAAAGGTTTAAAAAAAAAAAAGGGTAAGGCTAAACCAAAACCCAGTTCACTAGAAAATGGGCCATGTTCAGATTCAATATGAAGCTTTCCTTTTAAAAAGGAAAAAGGTATAAGATTAGTGTTAAATTATCACATTACGTGTAAAAATAATAAATGCAATTAATATATTTGTTATTGTTTAATCATTTTCAGTAGTGTGACCCCATTTGGGGTTTTCTTGGCAAAGATACTGGAGTGGTCTGCCATTTCCTTCCTCAGCTCATTTTACAGTTGAGGAAACTGAGACAAATAGGGTTAAGTGACTTCCTCAAGATCACACAGTTAGTATGGCTGTATTTGAACTCAAGTCTTCCTGACTCCAGCACTCTGTCTACTGTACTCCCTATGAATATAGTAATAAATATAAATTCTATTAACAAGTAACCTAAGGTGATATTAATAATACTATTAGTAATTCATATAATGTCACTCCTCATATTACATGGCTCTTAGAAAGATGGCAGTCAGAGGGCCTGGGTTTGATTTTCAGTTTTGCCGCCACAAAATAATTACGTTTTGGTTTTTAATAATAATAGTAGCATCTGGCAAGGAAGGTAGTGAGTAGAGGGTCATCCCCAGAATCAGGAAAATCAACATTCAAGTCCAGTTTTTGACTCATCCTGAGTTTGTGACCCTGGCATGCATACCCACTTAGCCTCCACGTACCTCAGGGAACTCTCTAGGAAAGGCCTTTTTAGCCTGGAGGAATCTGGGGCTAAATTTCAGGAGAGCCACAAACTTGGATGGGGAAAAAATGGCGCCTTTCTTTTCACTCACCTTAAAATTCTATGTATTTGATGCATTTAAAACCATAAGGATTGGGGGCTGCTGGGTGGCTCAGCTCAGTGGATTGAGAGTCAGGCCCAGAGACAGGAGGTCCTGGTCTCAGATGCTTCCTAGCTGTGTGACCCTGGGCAAGTCATTTCACCCCCATTGCCTAGCCCTTACCATTCTTCTGCGTTGGAACTAATACACAGTATTGATTCTAAGATGGAAGGGAAGAGTTTAAAAAACAAACAAACAAACAAATAAATAAACAAACAAACAAACAAACAAATAAATAAATAAATAAACAGAAGGATTAAGTACAATATCAAAAGGCTAAGAACTCCTGCTCTACATCTATAAAATTGTGCGTTGGGTGATGCTCTACATGGGTAAAGGAAATTCATCACCAGGGATCGCCCCACACTGATAAAAATCAAGTAAAAAAAATGAACTTGCATTATTTCTTTTTAAATCCTTCCATAAACCCATTGAGACAGGTAATGTTATTGTGCCCATTTTATAGATGAGCAAACTGAGGCTCATAAAATCTAAGTGGCTTGCCTAAGGTTACACGGCCAAAATGTCAGATTTTGTTGTTGCTCAGTCATTTTTCAGTCAGGTCTGACTCTTGGTAACTCCATTTGGAGTTTTCTTGGCAAAGATATGGGAATGGCTGGCCATGACCTTCTCCAGCTCATTTGACAGATGAGGACACAGAGGCAAACAGGATGAAGGAACTTGTCCGGGGTCTCATCGCTAGGCAGTGTCTGGGGCTGCATTTGAACTCGGGTCTTCCCGATTCCCGGCTCTGCCCGCTCTCCAGCGTGTGTGTGGCCATTCCAAGCTCTCCAGGCCTCTCCGGGCCTCTCCACCCAGGGCTCGCTGGGTTCTGCCGCCCTCAGACCATCTCTAATTCCCACAGGCAGCTCGCGGTGGCTCCACAGACGGAGCTCTTCCTTCCACTGGCCTACAAAAGGTCGCCCCTGCCGGGCGGAGCAAGACTCAGCTCTTTCTAGGCAGCCGCCCTGGGGCGTCGCCCAGCAGCGGGAGAAGCTCCCACCCTGGCGGGGTGCCCCGCGCTCCGGGCCCGGGTTTCCATCGGCGTTCGGGAGGCGGTTAGGAGAGTTAGAGAAGCCTCTTGGCTTTCGCTTCCTCCACACTGCTCCGGCCCCATTTCCCCTCGGCTCCGCGGCGAGCGGGGGGCGGGAATCATTGGGGAAACCGGGAAAGTCCGACGGAGCCTCTCTGGCTCGGCCCGGCCGGGCCTCCCTCGGGAAAGGTCCGCCTCTGCTGAGTTTGTTTGCTCAGCGAGCCGCCCTCCCATTTGGAAATTCACCGCGCGGACTCTCCAAAGAAGCCGTCCCAGAGGAGCGTAAACGCCCAGCCAGCGCCCGCAGCCGCCCGGTGTCGGGAACATGGGGGGACGGGGGGGGGGGGGGAAGCCTCCCTCCCTCCAAGCTGGGGGAGAACCGGGCGGACGGCTACAAAGAGGAGACTGCAGAGACAGCAAAGAGTCCAGTTTGACGGCAACGCCAACAAGTGACTAGGCAGCCAGGCAGCGCAATGGATGGGGTGCCCATCCCAGAGTCAGGAAGATCCGAAATCAAATGTGGCCTCAGACATTTCCTAGTTGTGTGACCCTGTGCAAGTGGGTCTCAGGCCCAAAGATGGGAGGTTCCGGGTTCAAATTTGACCGCAGTTACTTCCCAGCTGTGTGATCCTGGGCAAGTCACTTAACTACTATCCCTAGCCCTTACTGCTCTTTTGCCTTGGAAGCAATACATAGTCTTGATTCTAAGACAGAAGTTGAGAATTTTAATGAAAAGGAAAGGACAGGGAAGGGGGAGGGAGGGGAAGGAAAGGAAAGGAAAAGAAGAAGAGAAGAGAAGAGAAGAGAAGAGAAGAGAAGAGAAGAGAAGAGAAGAGAAGAGAAGAGAAGAGAAGAGAAGAGAAGAGAAGAGAAGAGA
>NW_025380199.1:0-2836 GCF_016433145.1 Gracilinanus agilis | reverse complement strand
TTTTATGTTTTAATACTATATAATAAATATATATTCTATCACTTATCTATGTCTTATATTCATCATTTTATATTTATACACATCATTCTGTTATAATATAATAAATAGATATTACTATCTATATTTTATGTCTTTTATGTTTTAATACTATATAATAAATATATATTCTATCACTTATCTATGTTATAATAAAATATAACAAATATATATCATTTACCTATACTTAATGTATATCACTTTGTTATAATAATAATATATAATGACAAATATATTCTATCATTTATCTATATTTATACACATCATTTTATGTTATATAATAGTAAATATGTTCTATCATTTATCTATATTTCATATACATCATTTTATGTTATGATATGTAATAAATGCATTATTTAATTTAGATATTTAGATATCACCCTATATGTAATAATAATGTACGATAATAATAAATCTATATTATTTCATTCATTTATCTTTTATCAGGGCTTTTAGAACTGGAGAATGGAGACCTTCTCAGGGGAGGTTTGGGTGAGTAACAGTGGCCAGAATGGGGAAGCGAGACTATTTTCTACTTTCTCCTGAGAAAAGGCATTACTGTAATTTCATTACTCATTTTGGGAATCTAATTTTTGTAATTATTTGTATCAGTTTCTTTAAAAGTTCTTACCTTCTCTCTTAGAATCAATACTAAGCATCGGCTCTGAGGCCGAAGAGTGGTAAGAGTTAGATCAATGGTTTCCAAACTTTTTTGGCCTCCCGCCCCCTTTCCAGAAAATATATTACTTAGCGCCCTGGAAATTATGAAACTATTTATTGAACTCAGAATAGAATGTAATACAAAACAAGTGTGGCCATCACCGCCTCCCTAGATCCCTGCAGCACCCACCAGGGGGCGGTGGTGCCCACCTTGGGAATCATTGAGCTAGACATTAGAGATTTTTAGGGGGGAAAAAGTTTAGTTTTGTCCAGTTTGCCCAATTTGAATGAAATTTAAGGATAAATCAAAAGAGCTGAGTTCAAATCTCCACTCTAATATTCTCTAACCTGTGTGATTTGTATAGTAAGTTGCTTAACAGACTGGACCTTGGTTTCCTCATTTATAAAATGGGAGGGTTGGACTAGATGGCCTCTGAAGTCCCTTCCAGTTCGAAATCTGTGATCTCGTGACTTCAGGCTTATCATATGTAGAGTTGGAAGGAATCTTGGAGAGCCTTTGATCCGACCTCATTCTCAGAGGGGGAAATCAAGGCTGGCACAAATCCCAGAATCTCAGAGTTGGAAGGGCTTTCCAAGCCCTTCCGGTCTGATCATCCCCTGGGAGAGGATCTCCGACAACTGGCCAGTCAGCTTTTGCTTTAAGACAGCCCGTAGAGTGGAACCGCTCACCTCCCCGAGCAGCCAACTCCATTTTTGGACAGCTCTCATTGTTAGGAAGTCTCTCCTTACATCAAGACTAAATCTGCCTCTCTCCCACTTCCCCCCATTGTTCCTAGGCCAGTTCTCTGGGGTGAGAAAGAACAAGTCTCTTCTGTCTGCCACTTAAAAATCCTTTAAATAGTGGTCAGCTATCCTGTTCCCCCCAAAGGCTTCTTCTCTTCTCTGGCTCAAAACAGAGCCATTTCCTTCAAATGATCCTTCTGTGGCATGATCTCAAGGCCCTTCCCCTTCCTGGCTGCCCTCCTCTGGACCCTCTCCAGCTTCTCAGTGTCTTTCCTAAATCGTGTTAGCTGCTCCCCGTGACTCTCAGGATGGCTGAGAGTTGACTCTGCCTATAATTTCGGAGGGGCTATTTTTATGCCCCACAGCTGTGCTCCCAGCTCACTTTCCCTCCTCTACACCCTTGCCAGGTTCATACCACTGCAGCAGGATAAGACCCCAGGGATCACCTCTTGTTTTTCTTCTAGACAAAAAACTCAGTCCCAGAGAGGGGAAGGGGCTTGCTTAGAGCTGTCACAAATTTAATAAAGTGGCAAACTGGTCCTCTGACTCCAAACGCATTCCCTTTTTTATTTTTTAACCCTTACCCTCCCTCTTAGAATCAATACTGTGTATTGGTTCCAAGGCAGAGGAATAGGAGGGGCTAGGCAATGGGGGTCAAGTGACTTGCCCAGGGTCACCTGGCTAGGAAGTGTCTGAGGCCACATTTGAACCCAGGACCTCCCATCTCTGGTCCTGATTCTCAATCTCCTGAGCCCTTAGCTGCCCCTGATACTCATTCCTTTATATGCAGTGATTCCCAAAGTGGGCGCCACCGCCCCCTGGTGGGTGCTGCAGTGATCCAGGGGAACGGTGATGGCCACAGGTGCATTTGGGGGCGGTGAATAACTGTAAGGGGAAGGTGATGGTATGTGACAGGGGCGTTAAGTAATATTTTTTCTGGAAAGGGGGCAGTAGGCCAAAAAAGTTTGGGTACCACTGCTTTATAGTGCTTCTACATTTCTACCTTCTGGGGTCCAATCTGTGCCCAATTTTAAGGACCAGGTTCATTGTAGGGATTGTCTAGGAAGTCAGGATAACTTGGATGACAACAGAACTTGAACAGGTCAACCTGGGCAGGGCATGAGAGAGAGAGAGAGAAGAGAGAGAGAGAAGAGAGAGAGAGAGAGGGAGAGAAGGGAGAGAGAGAGAAGGGAGAGAGAGAAAGAAGGGAGAGAGAGAGAGAGAGAAAGAAGGGAGAGAGAGAGAAAGAGAAGGGAGAGAGAGACAGAGAGAAGAGACAGAGAGAAGAGAGAGAGAGAGAGAGAGAAGAGACAGAGAGAAGAGAGAGAGAGAGAGAAGAGACAGAGAGAAGAGAGAGAGAGAGAGAAGAGACAGAGAGAAGAGAGAGAGAGAGAGA
>NW_025380198.1:0-1838 GCF_016433145.1 Gracilinanus agilis | reverse complement strand
AGAATAGAGTAGGGTTTAAACCAAACCTGCAGATCAATTTACTAATATTATTAGCACAACTGGCAAATCCTTTAGTCAAAGACCAACTTTATTTATTATCCAGAGACCACATCACTCTGACCTAGGGCTCCTTGCCCTAGGTTAGCAAAAGACCATCCAGACAAGACCTATTGGCAACCTAAGTCAGATGTATCTTTCATCCTTAGATCTCAGTACTTCCTAACCCTCTTTCCACTGTCTTGTTCCCTTTACTCTGTTATCAATAAACCCCTTAGGCTTAAGCCTGAGAACTCTATGGTTATTTTGCCTACCATCTAAGGCCAACCAAGGAAAGGCAACAGGAAGGGCTCTGAGCAGTTTCAGCTGGAACAAACTCCATTGCTGAAGGGCAGAAAGTTCAACATCCAATTCCTGTCAGTCTGCCATTCACCAATAGGAAGCTGCTTCCTTAGCAGGGAAGGGGCTGGTAACCTGATATCTTAAAGGAGCCTGGTGTCTAGTAGTGAGAGATTCACTTGCCACTCACTTTCATGGGTTGGTTCCTTGTTACATTTATAAACAGATTTCAAGCCCAGCCCAGGTACAGCTTACTCCATCCTTCCAACTAGCACCATCCTCCTGCTAACCTTATTACCAGCATAAGGCCCCGTTAACCCATTTATTACACTTTCCAGGAAGTGAAAAGAGAGCAAATGAAATGGAAGAAGAGGAAGAAGCTCCAGTGAATTGGACACAGGCTTTGGAAGATCTCAAAATTTAATTAACTCAAGAACTTCAGGAACTCAGAAAGCAGTCAAGAGAGGCTGAAGACAATAGGAAAAAGGAAATACATGAACTAAAACAAGAAAATAAGGTATTATAAGCAAGAATTGACCAGCTTGAAAATGAAGCAAAGAAGGCAAAAGATGATCTACAAAGAAAATGAGACCAGAAGGAGAAGGATGACCAAAAAGCCAGGAATGAAATTCAGTCTTTAAAAAATAGAATTCAACAACTAGAAGCAAATGACTTCACAAGGCAGTAAGAATATATAAAACAAAATAGAAAAATGAAAAATTTGAGTAGAATATGAAACATCTCATTGATTCAACCAAAGATCTGGGGAACAAATCTAGAAGAGACAATTTAAGAATTATTGGTTTTACTGGACATCATGACAAAAGAAAAAGTTTAGATATTATCCTACAGGAAATTATCCAAAAAAACTGCTCTGACATTCTCGAATAAGAGGGAAAAGTAGAAATTGAAAGAATCCACAGATCACCTCCTACATTTAATCCACAACTGGCAACTTCCAGGAATATTATAGCCAAATTCAAAAAGTACCAGACCAAGTTAAAAATATTACAAGCTGCTAAAAAGAAGTCATTCAGATACTAGGGAACCACAGTTAGGATAACACAGGATATGGCTGCATCTACACTGAAGGACCAGAAGGCATGGAACATAATATTCTGGAAAGTAAGAGAATTGGGTCTACAACCAAGAATCAACTATCCAGCAAAACTGACTATATTTTTGCAGGGGAAAGTATGGTCATTCAATAAAATTGAGAACTTCCAAGCATTCATAAAGAAAAAACTAGACATAAACAGAAAGTTTGCTGCCCAAAGAACTCAAGAGAATCACCATAAAGTAATTAAGAGAGCAGTGGAGGGAGAATCTTTTCTTTAAGGGACCCAATAAGTTCAATTGATTTGTATCCTTAGAAGAAAAGAAGATATTGGCAAATATTGAAAATTGTTATTATCAACAGGGTAATTAGAAGAAGTTTACTTAGAGGAAACAGTGACAAACTGTATAGGATGAAATATCAAGATATATATATATATATATAT
>NW_025380197.1:0-8768 GCF_016433145.1 Gracilinanus agilis | reverse complement strand
ATTTATCTAGATCTGACAGAGGAATATTTAGATCTCCCACTAGTATTATTTTACTATCGATTTCCTTCTTGAGCTCTGCCAGTTTCTCCTTTATGAATTTGGGTGCTATGCCACTTGGTGCATACATATTGAGCAGTGTTATTTCCTCATTGTTTATACTGCCTTTAATCAGGATGTAATGACCTTCCCTGTCTTTTTTAATCATATCTATTTTTACTTTGGCTTTGTCAGAAATCACAATAGCCACTCCTGCCTTCTTTTTCTCACTTGACGCCCAAAAGATTTTGCTCAAACCCTGAACCTTAAACTTGTGTATGTCCACCCACCTCATATGTGTTTCTTGTAGACAACATATGGTGGGATTTTGGTTTCTAATCCACTCTGCTATTTGCTTCCGTTTTATGAGTGAGTTCATCCCATTCACATTCAGAGTTATAATCATCAGTTGTGCATTCACTGACATTTTCAAATCCTCCCCCATTCCTACCCCCTTTTTCCTTATACTTTTTTCCTTTTAAACCAGTGGTATGCTATTGAGCCGCTATCCCTTATCCCCTCCCTTGATTAACTTCCCTTTCTAGCCCCTCCCTTATTTTTCCCCCTCTTTTTGTTTTTAAAGGCCTTATGAATTCCCTCCCTCTTCTCCCCTCCCTTTTTTTGTCCTCCCCACTCCCCTGCTCCCCTTGGTTTATCCCTTTTAACTTTCTCAGAAGGGTTAGATAAGAGTTTTATGTCCCAATGGATAGTATAGCTACTCTTCCCTCTCCAGGTTGATTACACTGAGAGTAAGGTTTGAATATTATCTCTTAATGCTCTCTTCTTCTCCTTCTTATAATAGTATTTGTCCCCTCTCCCTCCCATGCCTTCTTTGTGTGTAATAGAATATCCTATTTTCTTATTCACTCAAGTTTCTCTTGGTGTCCCCTGCTATTCACCCCCTCTTTCCCATCCCCCATGCCATCTTAGATTATTTAGTGTTCCACCCTCACCCTGTGAATTATTCTTCTTATTACTATAATAGTGAATATTATAATAATGAACAGAGTTCACTACAGAGAATTATACATAACATTTCTCTACATAGGAATACAGATAATTAGATCTCACTGAGGCCCTTAAAAAGGCAAATTTAAAAATTATAAGTTTTCTTTCTTTCCCCTCTGATTCTTATTTACCTTTTCAGGTTTCTCTCGATTTTTGTGGTTGGATATCAAACTTTCCATTTAGCCCTGGTCTTTTCTGTGCAAATACCTGGAATTCTTCAATTTTGTTGAATGCCCATACTTTCCCCTGGAAATATATAGTCAATTTTGATGGGTAGTTGATCCGTGGTTGCAGGCCTAGCTCTCTTGCCTTTCTGAATATTGTATTCCAAGCCTTATGATCTTTTAGTGTGGAGGCTGCCAGATCCTGTGTGATCCTGATTGGTGTTCCTTGATATTTGAATTGTTTCTTTCTGGCTTCTTGTAAGATTTTTTCTTTTCCTTGGAAACTCTTGAATTTTGCAATTATATTTCTGGGTGTTTTCTTTTCTGGATCAAATGTCGCGGGTGTTCTATGAATCCTTTCAATGTCTATATTGCCCTCTTGTTGTAGGACTTCAGGGCAATTTTGCTGGGTTATTTCTGTTAGTATGGAGTCCAGGTTTCTATTAATTTCTGGTTTTTCTGGAAGACCAATTATTCTCAAATTGTCTCTTCTAGACCGGTTTTCTTGGTCTGTCACTCTCTCAGTGAGATATTTCATGTTTCCTTCTATTTTTTCAGTCTTTTGACTTTGTTTTATTTGTTCTTGTTGTCTTGAGAGATCATTAGCTTCCAATTGCTCAATTCTAGCCTTTAGGGATTGGTTTTCGGCCATAATCTTCTGGTATTCCTTTTCGATCTGGTCATTTCTGTTATTCAATTTGCTTATCAGTTCATTTGGTTTCTGAGCCTCACTTTCCAATTGCAAGATTCTACCTTTTAAACTGTTATTTTCTTGCCAGATCTCTTCCATTTTCCTCAAAATCTCAGTTTTGAACTCTTCCATAGCTTGTGAGGAGTTTTCCTTATTTGAGGAGGGTCCGGATGCTTGTTTGTTCTCCTCCTCTGTTTGCTCGGTTGTCTGGATTTTCTCTGTGTAAAAGTTGTCGAGTGTTAAAGACTTCTTTTTCTTGTTGTTAATCTTTCTCTTCTGAGCTTCCTGAGACTGGGTAGCCATCATTAGCCCAGCAGCTTCTCAGGTTTATGCTTGCGCTCAGGGTCTGTCCGCGGTCTATTGGCTCCTGAGGTCTGTCTGGTTTTTTCCAAGGTCAAGCCCCCTGGTGGACCCCCTTGCTTGATCCTCTGCAGGAGGTTTCTTTACAAGTCTCAGGGCGCTGCTTCCACAGTCGTATAACTGTCCACTCTGGTTCCCCACTCAGGGTTTCAGAGCTTTAGCTCGTGGCTGTGTCTGCCTCTACCCACGCCTCCACCCGTGCCTGCGCTCTTAGCCCGCACTCTGCTCCCTGCGTCTGCTCCCGGCGTCCTGCTCCCACGCTCAGATTCTGCGTGCGCTTGCTAGCTTCCTGGGGTCCCAAATCCCGCGGCTCTCAGGAACAGGCCCCGGAGCCGCCAATGACTCAATGGGTGCCCCAGACTTGCTCCACCTCTTCCTAGCTGGCCTCAGCGCTATAGGTGTTGTGTGTGGAGGGGGTGGGGGTGGGGTGGTTGCTCAGCCTGCGATTTAGTGAAAGCTGTTTCACCCCTTTATAGCATGGAAATGCCTCGATTCCACGTACCTTCCACACTATGCCCTGTTGTGGGGTTCCTCCGTTCGTCTGGACTTGTTTTTATGTCCCCTTGAGGAGTTTTGTGTGTTTTGATCAGGAGAGGTTAAGAGCTGCTTCTTACTCTGCCACCATCTTAACCCGGAACCTACATATAAGGTTTTTCTTTCTGCCTGAAGTTTGTAAATCTGATGGACATGGGAACACTCTCATACTAGTTTATTGTTAGAAGGAATCCCCAGAGACCATTAGTTTCATCCCTTTATTTTTCAAGTGAAGAACGTTGTGAAGTGACTTGTTCAAGGTTATAGATTAAGGAAGACCTAAGGTCAAGACCTATTTTAGTCATTAATTCTAAACCTAATGCTTTCTCTACTACACTCTGTTGCCACCATTCATGAGTGAATAGGTCGTGCCCATACTGATGGCTTTATTTCCTGACCTAATGGTTGTATTTACAAACAGTTGCTTTTCTAGGTACTAAATGAATGATGGATGAAGATCTTCTCTTTTCCCAAGGCCAAGTTATTTTAAATACCC
Source organism: Gracilinanus agilis (assembly GCF_016433145.1). Classification (NCBI taxonomy): domain Eukaryota; kingdom Metazoa; phylum Chordata; class Mammalia; order Didelphimorphia; family Didelphidae; genus Gracilinanus; species Gracilinanus agilis. The sequence continues at coordinate 5,479 of NW_025380197.1, read as the reverse complement.
TTCTGATACACTGTTAGATTCAAAACTACCAACTTTAGCCATGGCATATACTAATGTTGCTTTGCCTGGTATTTGAAGTTCATGGGACAAACTGTAACACTTTGTGGGTACTTGTAAGTGAACAGACTGAGGTGTGGTCACAGTCCTTTTCATATCATATGTGTGAAAACTCTGTGGTTTGTAGTTATAGCTTCCATGAAGTATATATAGGTCACATGAATCTTCTAGCTTGAGCCAGTATTGAGGAATAATTCAGAGGATATGCTCCTTCAGCTCCCAGATGGTTTGCTCCCTCCAATATCAAATCAACCAGTAGAATTCTATTAGCTTCAAAAAGGAGAGTATTCACTAAGAAGATACCATAAGAACAATAGTTACAAACAAACAAACAAACAAACAAACAAAAAAAGAGTGGGTGAGAGCCACTCCTTCTTTTTACACAGAAAAAGTCCCTGGATAAAGTGGGCTCAAATTTAAAGTGCAAAGTTTGTCAGGCACATGTATATTAAAAATGTGGGGCCAAGGGATAACTCTAAACTCCTGGTTTGTTAGTTTATTCCTCTCTGTAGAGTTTTTCCATAGATTTCCCTTAATATATAGTTCTCTGCAAGGAGAATCAGTCTTTCCAGAGTCCATAGCTGGCATTTTTCTCTACCACAAGAGGTCATAATCCCTTAAACTGACTGGCTTTTCACATTAGTCTTCAATCACTTCTATCATAAGTCAATGTTATTTGGTAGGAGACTTCCAAATATTCCTTGTAGATTAACAACTCAAAAGAAAAAATGTTATATTACAAGGCCAAAACTTGGTAAATTCTCTCTCCAGATACAGGTTCACTTAAGATCAGGAAATAGCACATAGATAAACCTTGTATTCAGAGACACACAGGGGTAGGTGGAAGAAATGGCAATCTTTCTTTTCTCAAACTCTCACAGCTCACAACAGTCTTTAGGAGTAAAAAATCACCAGGGACAAAGAGATTGTCTGTTCCACCTTTTTATATGTACCCTCAGTTGTTCCTCAGCTTCTCCAGAGTTATCATTCCTTCAACTTTCCTTCAGAAAACTCTTCATTATTTCTCTATCCCAGATCTTCATTAATTCATGGCCAGAAATGGTTTCACAAAGCCATCAAGGGTTGGAATAGAACACAATAGGGCAAATCTGAGCCTGTTCTACTACTCTAGTCCACATTTCTCTCTCTTTTCCCATGCTCATAATTCATCTGGTTCTCTAATCTTTCTTGTGTGTCCCTTTAAGGCATGGTTCATACATTTCTTTATGCCTAGTGCTTCAAACTGGAAGGAAGGAAAGAAAGAAGGAAACAAACATTTATTAGCTCCTACTCTACTCTGTGCTAAATGCTATTCTAAGTACTTTACAAGGATTATCTCATTTGCTCCATACATATAGGTGTCATTATGCTCATTTTACAGTTGAAGAAACTGCATCAGAAAAAAGTTATGTGCCTTGCCTAGATCCATATAGCTAGCACTTGACTGAAACTGATTTGAATTTGTTTCCCTGACTCCAGGCTCAGTACTTTATCCACTGCACCGCCTAGTTGTCTGACCAGCTAAATACGTAGTGTGTGTTTGCTAGACAAAAATATCCAGAGCCTTCATTATCAGTATAATTTTTGGGGGCAACACTAGAGACAAATCCACTGAAATGCGAAGGGACTCTTGGATTCACAGTTCAGAAGAAGTGATGAAACTGAAAAGAAAAATTCACTTTCCTCATTATCCCAAATTATTGTGTTTTTTTAAAGCATAGAACACTCTCACAAATAGTGAACAAGCTGGATACTTAGATTCTTGGAGTATGCTAGAAGGAAGCTCCCACTCTGAGAATGAAATCAGACCTTCTTCATAACTGCTTTGGGATTAATGCTTCAAATAGTTTTGCCAGTAGAGGGGAGTGCTTGCTTGAAGCAAGGAAGAATTAGAGGGGCAGCTGGGTAGCTCAGTGGAGTGAGAGTCAGGCCTAGAGACAGGAGGTCCTAGGTTCAAACCCGGCCTCAGCCACTTCCCAGCTGTGTGACCCTGGGCAAGTCACTTGACCCCCATTGCCCACCCTTACCAATCTTCCACCTATGAGACAATACACCGAAGTACAAGGGTTAAAAAAAAAAAAGAATTAGAGAAGTGAATTTATAACAGACAGTTAACTTCTGGCTTTCTATTGCCCCTGGGGATGGGTTACATATTTAAGGGTTAAAAGGGTAAAGTTGATGAACTTGAGTCCAAACTAACTTTTGGGGAGGAACTCAGGGTTGGGATGGGACTGACTTAGTAGTTTGGACTTTAAAGACAAAATTCTGTGGGCTTGAATTCAAAGAATGTTTCTCTAAAAGCAAAACATTAAAAAAAAAGCCATAAAACTGGCCACCAGCCATCCTTCCTGAAGTCCATCCTTCTTTCATGATCCCTTCCTATATTTACTGTGGAGATGCTGCACCCCACCCCATGTGGTCTTCTGTCCATCACTGAGTCAGGGGGAAATCATTCTTTTAAATTCAAATTCTTGACCAATCTATTCAGTCCAGGTAGAAATTTCACTCCTCATTTAGGTTCACTGCTACCAGATGCCCTGAATAATAGTCCTGACTATTCCAAGAACTTGTGTTACATTGAACAAATCCCTTGCCTGTCTCTTTATACTAAAAAATCATATGATTCTATTCATCTTGTGAACAGAGAGGACTTGGGTTTGAAGTCAAAATCTCTTTTCTTCTTAAATGGTCTCTGATTCCAAGATATCCCACATGATTCTTCAAAGTAGTGCTGGGGAGCTGTAGTCAGTTAGGAGAAAGAATACAATACAATACAATAATACAAGTAAGAAATCCCAGTATAGTCCCTGTCAAACTCCCAGTGGCCCATGGAAAAGGAGAAATGGTCTTTGCACTCAACTGGTTTACATTATCCTTCTGTTCTTCTCCTGAAGATGGCAGCATTACTAAGTCTTAAACCTCCAGATAAGCTAAAAGAAGGCATCTAGGCCTAGGAAGCTCATACTCAGTCACTCTTTCTGTTGGGTGTGGGCAGTATGGGTGTCCAGGAGATATAACTACATAGCAAGACTTCAACTTGGCTCCAAAGAGAAAAATCCCTTAGGCAATATTTTAAGAAGATAACTACCTAATTAAAGACAGAAGATCTGTTCTAGAGGGTTTTCAAAGGCATTTCCTCAATTAGGAAATTTTGGGCCTATTTTTCAAATTGAATTAATTTAGAGGAAGATAAACTTCGGATGTGCTATCACTCAGTCAGATCCAACTCGTAAATAGTGGCTCATGGTGAAAATGTGCAAAGCTGATTTTGTTTGTTTGGGTTCTCATCGCTGTTTTCTGAAAAAGATTACCAAAACAACTCCAGCCACATTTAGCTATCATATACCATGAAAACCAAAGGGACCCCTCTAAGAAAGGGAATTTGACTTGGCGAAATTAAGAACTACATTTCAGAAGTTATCAAAAGGCAAAGAAAGAACTAAGAAGACTATATGTTCCCCACAGTGTGTCAAAGTAATTTGACAACCACTGGATAGTTCCTTCAGCCTCCTACTGCATGAAAGTTTAAGAATATAACTCTTTCATGTCCCTTTTGTGGTTTGATGTAAGTAGAAATAGGGCCTCAGGCTCTGCCATGGAAAGGAGATGGGTGGAGGAAGCATTGTTGAGGATGTATGCCAGTTATCTAGGTAGGATTCAGCGCCTAGAAAGACAGCAGCCAAGAGAGATCCCTATTCAGCAACAGAGACTCATTTTGATCAATACTATATAGCAGTGAAACCCTCTGCCTCTTCATTTATCATCTACTACACGCCTTCTATCATTGAGAGAATTTAGATCCACCTAAAGAAGGAGTTTAAACACCTCTTGCCACATTTGGGAAAAGGTTTCTGTTTTCAATTCTCTGAAGAATTTTTAGATCATAGGGGTAATGTGTCCATAAAGATGGCTACTCCTGAAAAAGCACATCAATAAAGCAAACAACTCCCCTTATTTTAGAGATTTAAGGGTTACAGGGTTGTTTTCTTATAATAGCCCACTATGTGAGATCAGTTTTGCCAAGTGTTAGTATAAGATAGTATGACATAGAAGATGAAGACTTGGAGACCTGGGTTCAAAAATCCATTGGAGTAGAGTACTTACTCCTAGAGTGATCCTGGGTAAGATACTCAATCTCTGTGTAAATTTCATTATCTATTAAATGGGGATAATATTTATGGGGGCATTTTGATGAAAGGATTTTGAAAACTGACCAATAATGATTATATTATCAATAACAAATAATTTTTTTGCTCAAATCTGTGATTTCAGTGTCTCATGGATCTCCAAATGATATTCCCTCTATTCAGGCAGATTAGTATGCTCTGTAGTTTAATCTTGAGAGTTGTCTGGGACATGGAGTAAGTTAAACAACTTGCTCCAGGATCACACAATCAGTTTTCATCAGAGGTAGAACTCAAACCCAGGTTTTCCTGACTGTGGTTAGTTTTCTCTGTTACTTGTCTCTGGTTCCACAACTGGTGCTAAAGTTTAGTTTCAAATATAAGTTATTTCTGCCTAGCATGGAATCTTCCATTTTGACATCTTCAAGACCAATCAGTATCTGACAACTAGCCACTATTGCCAAATGGTTCAGATTTCATTATGTCAAAGGCTAGAGCAACTAAGGAACTCTGGGTAGCAGGGAAGCTATTTCAGTAAAATGATCAGAGTTCCTTGAATATTTTCCCTCCAAACTAGGGAACATAGGATTCAAAACGTATCTCTGGAAGAAGCTACTCAAAAGAATTGCAGGAGAAACTGAAGAATGTGAAGGGGGAAATATTATAAACCTTCTTTTTTGGTCACTGCTATTTTTATAGCTCATGTAGACTCATGGCCTCATTCACCTGTATCTCTTCACTCTCACTCCCCCTATTATATAATCAGTTGCTAACTTTCAATGATTCTCTCTCCAGCATCTGGCCCATTCATCTTCTTTCCACTCAATCAGCCATCTTAGTTCCTCCTTACCTGACAAATCACTTCTTATTAATCTTTCTTCCTCCATTCTCTTCCATTTTCAATCTATCCACAGCACAGATGCTAAATTCATATGTCTAAAACACTAGTATGAACTTGTCACTCCCCTGCTCAAGATGTTTCATTGGCTCCCCCTTACTTCTAGTACAAAGCACAAACTTCTCTGGCATTTAAAGTTCTTTAGTCTGGCTGCAGCTTATCTGTCCTGACCAATTACACAATAATTCCCCAAGCACTTTACCATTAAGTCAAATTAGGTTAGGAACTTTTGTATCCATATACCTAACATTCTCTGTGCCTTTTCAGAAATGATTCCCCATTTCTGGAATGTTCTACCTTTTCATCTTTCCCTTCTTGGAACCTCTAACTCCTTTCAATGTTTTAACTCAAGTGTTACCTCCTTCAAAAAAATTTTCCCAATTCCTCTCTCCACTGAAAT
>NW_025380196.1:0-7649 GCF_016433145.1 Gracilinanus agilis | reverse complement strand
GATATTTCATGTTTCCTTCTATTTTTTCAGTCTTTTGACTTTGTTTTATTTGTTCTTGTTGTCTTGAGAGATCATTAGCTTCTACTTGCTCAATTCTAGCCTTTAGGGATTGATTTTCGGCTATAATCTTTCGGTTTTCGGCCATAATCTTCTGGTTTTCGGCCATAATCTTCTGGTATTCCTTTTCAATCTGGTCGTTTCTGGTGTTCAATTTCTGAGCCTCACTTTCCAATTGCATGATTCTACCTTTTAAACAGTTATTTTCTTGCCAGATCTCTTCCATTTTCCTCAAAATCTCAGTTTTGAACTCTTCCATAGCTTATGAGGAGTTTTCCTTATTTGAGGAGGGTCCGAATACTTGTTTGTTCTCCTCCTCTGTTTGCTTGGTTGTCTGGATTTTCTCTGTGTAAAAGTTGTCAAGTGTTAAAGGCTTCTTTTTCTTGTTGTTATTCTTTCTCTTCTGAGCTTCCTGAGACTGGGTAGCCATCATTAGCCCAGCAGCTTCTCAGGTTTATCCTCGCGCTCAGTGTCTGTCCGCGGTCTATTGGCTCCTGAGGTCTGAGTTCTGGTTTTTTCCAAGGTCAAGCCCCCTGGTGGACCCCCTTGCTTGATCCTCTGCAGGAGGTTCCTTTACAAGTCTCAGGGCGCTGCTTCCACAGTTGTATACCCGTCTGCACTGGTTCCCCACTCAGGTTTTCAGAGCTTTAGTTCCTGGCTGTGTCTGCCTCCACCCACGCCTCCGCCCGTGCCTGTGCTCTCAGCCCGCGCTCTGCGCCCTGTGTCCACTCTCTACTCCCGCGCTCAGATTTCGCATGCGTTTTTTGGCTTATTGGAGTCCTAAATCTTGCTGCTCTCAGGAACAGACCCTGGAGCTGCCAATGACTCGATGGGTGCCCCAAACTTGCTCTATTTCTTTTTATCTGGCTTCAGCACTATAGGTGTTGTGTGTGGAGGGGGTGGTGGTGGGGTGGTTGCTCAGCCCATGATTTAGTGAGAGCTGTTTCACCCCTTTATAGCATGGAAATGCCCCAATTCCACGTACCTTCCACGCTGTGCCCTGTTGTGGGGTTCCTCCGTTCGTCTGGACTTGTTTTTATGTCCCCTTGAGGAGTTGTGTGTGTTTCGGTCAGGAGAGGTTAAGAGCTGCTTCTTACTCTGCCGCCATCTTAACCTGGAACTTGCAAATTCATTTTTTATTGTATCTTCAATACACTACTAGAATGGCAACTTCTTGAGGGCAAGAACTCTCTCCTTAATGTTTAGGTTCCCTACAGCGAGTAGCTCAGTGTTTTTGCACATAATAGGTACTCAATAAATGTTTGCTATAATAATGAAAACTCATATTTCTACCACTTTAAGACTTACTAAGCATTTTGTTTAATAAAATAAGTGTATTTTGAGTCTTAAAAGGATCTTTTAGGCAGTTATTGCTGAAGAATTTGAGTCTTATGAATGCATAATTAGCCCTGCATTCTTTTTCACCTTAACTTGCCTGTCTTCCAAAATGCACTTTTAGAATTTGTTCCACTAACTGAGTTATGATTGAAATAAAATGCTGAAAGATCATTCTTCACCTTTTAAGTCCATTGCATGCTTCACCAGCTGCTTTTTCATTTCCAGTAACAAGATTTCTGAAATAGTTGCTCTGAAGTCTTAATTCTCATACTATTTCAATAATTCCTTACTGGAAGTATAGATGAACTTTTCTTTCTAAATTGTTTTACTTCTAAGAAAATTCAACATAGAAAAATGTAAATGATCTGGGACAATCCTGAAGTACTTTTGGCTTGGAATGCTCTCCACTTCCAGAGAAAGAACTGCTGGAGTCATCTTTCACATCAGTGGATTTATGGTTTTATTGGGGGAGGGGCGTGGTTGTGAAAGTGTACTCTTACCACAGTGACCAATATGGAAGTATGTTTTGCATGACAATAAAAATAAAATTTTAAAAAATGTAAAGCCCTGTCTTGGCTATTCTGGACATCTCTAGTTATGCTTTGACCAGTGTGACATTTTCTATACTCACCCTCCCATCACTCCTCTATGTCAATGTTATAAATCTTAAATCAATTACCATATTGTTAATCATCCATTTGATTCAAAGGGAAAAATACAAATGAGCATAAACAAATAATTAATGGCTAGTAATCATCAAAATACATTTGTTGGGGGCAGCTGGGTGGCTCAATGGAATGAGAGCCAGACCAAGAGATGGGGTTCCTAGATTCAAATCTGACCCCAGACATTTCCTAGCTATGTGACCCTGGGCAAGTCACTTAACCCCCATTGCCTAGCCCTTACCACTCTTCTCCCTTAGAACCAATACATACTGATTCTAAGATAGATTAAGGGTTTAAAAAATACACACACATTTGCCTAAGAAAGCTAAGATAAAAATTACCTTTTTTTTCTCAGCTTTTGAAAGTTAAAGTTTTTTTTGTTTGTTTTTTAATTATTAGAGTACCAGTGGCAGTGAGACATGGAAAATGGAGGAATGCCAGAAAAGAGTCAGAATAGACATTTTGGAACTTGTTTACCTCCTGCTTTTATTAACACAGTTCTCTTCATTCACTCTGCAGATCCTGACAAGCCATTAGACAAATGGGGAGTCAATATAATAAACATTCTATAACTCTTAATCCATTGGAGGCCTTGGATAAGCCAGATAATAGAACTGCAGTAGAATGTAAGCTCATCAAGGTCAAGGATTATTTTGCTTTGCCATTGCATCCCCAGCACCTATCAGTATCTAGCAGAGGCACTTTAGAAGCACAGTGAGTACTTAAGAAATGCTCATTAAATGGATTTGAACAAGGACATCTAACATGAACTTTTAACATCTAAAGCAAAAATATTTGTGGCAAAAGATAAGAAGAAAGGATTCTTCTGAACCTCGGGCTATCATGAAACAAGTAATAATTCCTCAAACTCAGTGCTCCTGAGTTTTTAAATTTTCTTCTTTTTTTTACTATAAATTCAATTATCACAAACATCTCAAGATATGAAGTATAAGGAAGAGGTCCATAGAACAAGATATAAACTTCCAACACATTAGGTTTGTTTTTTTTTTAAACTTTTCCTTTAGTCTTGGAATCATTAGTATGTATTGGTTCAAAGGCAAGTAAGGGCTAGGCAATGGGGGTCAAGTGACTTGTCCAGGATCACACAGCTAGGAAGTGTCTGAGACCAGTTTTGAACCCAAGACTTCCCATCTCTAGGCCTGATTCTCAATCCACTGAACCACCTAGCTACCCCATTATCACATACATTTTTTTAAAGGAAGCTTTTGTCTCTAAAGGTTTGGAGGTATATAGGGTTGAGAATAAAACAAGAAAAGAGGAGTACTCATTTTCTCCTTTGTCCCTCACTCTCAGAATGTGGACATCACTAGTTGGGATGCAGATACTTTCATTTTCTTCTCAGTAGGCATGACATACTTGTTAGTCATCAGTCTTGATTCTACCTCCACAGAGAATTTCCTCTGGTTATGTGAATGCAGAAAAAAATAACAGAGAAGACAGGATGACTTCACAGTATAGCAATGGCAATTGGCTAGCCAAAGGCACAGGACCCAGCCTTCCCATTTTGTTTTTTTTTCCCTTTTAAATTTATTTTTATTTTTCCCTGTGTAATATATGTATTATCACACAAAACATTATTCATTTTTGTAAGCGAACAATCTTATAAAACCAAAACCCCAAAACATAAACTCAAACAAACAAGTGATAAATCATATGTTTTCATCTGCATTTCTACTCCCACAGTTCTTTCTCTGGAGGTGGAGAGCATTCCTTCTCATAAGTCCTCAGAATTGTCCTGGATCATTGTATTGGTGTGTGATCATCCCACCATGTTTCAGTTACTGAGTGTAATGTTCTCCTGGTTCTGCTTATTTCACTCTGCATCTGTTCATGGAAGTCTTTCCTGCTCTTTCTGAAATCATCCTGTTCATCATTCCTTATAGCACAATAGTATTCCATCACCATCAGACACCACAATTTGTTCAGCTATTTCTCAATTGAGGGGCATCCCTTTAGTATCTAATTCTTTGTAACTACAAAAAGCGCAGCTATAAATATTTTGGTACAAACAGGTCCTTTCCCACTTTTTAAAATCTCTTTTGGATACAGACCCAGTAGTGGTATTTATAGTCCTTTGGGCATAATTCCAAATTGCCCTCCAGAATGGTTGAATTGATTCACAACCTCACCAGCAGTGTGGTAGTGTCCCAATTTTGCCACATCCCCTCCAACATTTATTATTTTTCTTTACTGTCATATTGGCCAATCTGATATGTGTGAGGTAGTACCTCAGAGTTGTTTTAATTTGCATTTCTCTACTCAAAGGGGATTAAGAACATTTTTTCATATGATTATTGATAGCTTTGATTTCTTCATCTGAAAACTACCTATTCATATCCTTTGACCATTTATCAATTGAGGAATCATGCCATCCCACTTTGGGACATTTGTTAAAATCAATAAATATAAGGAGTAGCTAGGTTGCTCAATGGATAGAGAGCCAGGCCTGGACATGGGAGGTCCTGGATTCAAATGGTGGCTTTGGACACTTCCTAGCTGTGTGACCCTGGGTAAGTCATTTAAACCCCATTGCCTAGCCCTTACTACTCTTCTGTCTTGGAACGAATAGATAATATTGATTCTAAGATGGAAAGTAAGGGGTTTAAAAAAAATTACAAGGGATCCTTTCCACTTTGTGAGGGTTAGGGGTGTGGTACCCCCTCAATCTGGAAAATCCTCATATAACATTTTGATGTTCCCTCTTTACCAAAGAAGTCTGAATATTTTCTTTTTCTTCTATGGGATATTTATAGTACCTTATATGCATTTATGAGTTACTAAACTTTTTAAGATTTCTCTACATTTCTTGCTTTTGTGTATCAACTGTTGGCTCTGGGGTTCCTTTCACAAACTTTAACCTTTTACTTATTTTCACTTTAAAAAATAAATTTTGTATATTTGTGGTATTAAGATATGAAATATATTGATATCATGCAATAAAATAGATATATTTTTTATTTCCGAATTTCTAAACTTTTTTCTGTATCATCTGCTGTCCTTCACATGTCATCTGTGGATTCCACAAAACTCCCCTCAAATTCCCATTTAATTTTTTTTGCTGACCTGCAATATATGGAAATCGTAATGGAGAAACCTATAATATATAATTCTCTCATCTAGCTCCTAACACCCCAGTCAACATCAAAATTTGCTGATTATTTGCTTTCACTTCTTCACCAACTCTGTCACTGTTCCTCTCTTTTGCAGCTCCTCAAGTTGGTGTCAAAATGCTCAGTAAAACAGGAATTGAAAACAAGCCAAAAAGCTTTTTGTTAGTTATCTATTTATTTGGTACAAAAGGGAGAGGGGGAGGCACAGATTTTCACCATTGACATGAATTTTCAGTCATAAAAATGTTTACTACTAATTTATCTAGCTTTGCCTCATCTGACCTAAGTGCAAAATGGTGGTGGTGGCAATAGTTCAATCTAGTTCATCTCAAATTAGCTATGGCTAGTCCCCCTTTCCTCTGTCCTTCCACCATCCTTCTACCATCCATCTCCTCATTACACTCCCTTTCCAGACTCCAATTAAATCCTACTTAGCCTCTCCCTTAAGAACAGGTAGGTGATACAATGGATTGAGTGCTGGGCCTGGAGTCAGGAAGACCTGAGTTCAAACATGACCTCAGACACTTCCTAGCCATGTGACCCTGGGCAAATAACTTAACTCTGCCTCAGTTTCCTCATCTGTCAAATGAACTTGAGAAGGAAATGGCAAACCACTCCAGTATCTTTGCCAAGAGAACCCCAAGTGGGGTCACTAAGAATAAGACACAACTGGAACAAAAGACCAACATTTGCATCTCAAAAGTGGTATCTCTATTTCCCTCACCCTGCCATACAAGGGAGCCTCAGTCTTGCTGGCCCCTGCTTCAAGATAAAAGAAACCCATGAGTAAGTTTAGTACAAACCTTTCACTTCTTATAAATAAGGGAGGATTGTGGGCTTGGAGCAATTCACAGTCCATATGCACACTGAAATTCTCCCTCTTACTGCAACCAGTAAGGACCTTAATTTTATTCTTGCACTTTTCTCTCTATATTATGCTTCATTGACTTGACTGAACTCTAGCACATACCTGGCACATTGGTGCTTAATAAATTTTTAGCTGCCATGAAAAGAACTATCAATAATTTTGTATAAGAAGATCCTTTTCCTTTTTATCTGATCTCTTTGGGGACATAGATCCTACCAGCGGTCTGGATCCCCTAATAACCAAGTCAAACACTATGTGTGCACAATTCAGTTATTTTCTGGGCATAGTTCCAAATTGCTTTTCAGAAAGGCTGGATCAGTTCATAGCTCTATCAACAGTATACTAGTACCTATTTTCCCACAGCCCCTCCAGCATTTGTCGTTTTCCTATTTTGGCATCTTCTCCAATCTGTTAGGTATGAGGTGGAATCTCACAGCTGAATTAGTTTGCATTTCTCTAATTATTAGTGATGTAGAGCACTTTTTCATTTGATTATTGATTGAAGTAGTCTGAATAAGTGAAGTAGGTTAGAGAATAAAGTAGAATTGAAGGAGATAAAGTAGATTCATCCACTCCTGCATTATTTAGGAAACTGACCTAGCCCCTCCAGGAGGTCAAACAACTTATGCAGGTGGTGGGTCAGAATGCAATTATCCTACAGCCAGGAAACAAAGGGACATCAGGACAAACAAACAGGTCAGGATGGAATGCAAGGTAACACATAGCTAACTGTGGATAAGTGTTTAAGTACATGCGAAAGTAAATAACCCCTGAGTGACATAAGTGTTATCCACTTATCACTGACCACACACGCCTGTGTTTTGCTTGATTGACAAGTAAGAACCTGTATGTGAAAGGAAATAACTTTGTATCTTGTAATCTGTATAAACTGTCTTGTAATGTCAGTCTTATACAGCTTCCATTAGGGAAGGCTGTCCCAGCTTAGATTTTTTAAAAATCAATAAATAATGGCCCCATTCACTGAATTTCTGGGTTTCTGGACTCGTTTTATGAAGTACTTCAGATAACTTGGATTTCTTTCTTTGAAAACTCCTTTGACTACTTATCTTTAGGGAATAGCTTTTAGTTTCATAGAGTTGAATCAGCTTCTTATTCAGAATATCCTCAAAGTTTTGTGCAGTGTTAAGCTCTCTAAGATAACATCTTATATATAGTAATCACTTAATAATAATTTTAAAATTTTAAGTTTTAATATTTAAATTAAAATTCAAAATGAACTTAGAACTGCATAAAGACTTTGGGGAAACCAAGAGTCTTGGCTATGACACCTTTATTAGAAATATATCTTGGGGGGCAGCTAAGTAACACAGTGGATTGAGAGCTAGGCTTAGAGACGGGAGGTCCTAGGTTCAAATCTGACCTCAGACCCTTCCTAGCTGTGTTGACCCTGGGCAAGTCACTTAATCCCCATTGCCTACCCTTACCACTGTTCTGCCTTGGAACCAATACATAGTATTGATTCTAAGTCAGAAGGTAAGGTGAAGAGAAGAGAAGAGAAGAGAAGAGAAGAGAAGAGAAGAGAAGAGAAGAGAAGAGAAGAGAAGAGAAGAGAAGAGAAGAGAAGAGAAG
>NW_025380195.1:0-1967 GCF_016433145.1 Gracilinanus agilis | reverse complement strand
GGGGGGGGGAGAAAAAAGGGAAGGGAGAGTACAGGGAGAAGAACCAGGAGCAGAGTCTGGATGTGGCCAAGAGGCCAAGATGGTTCCAATCTGACAAGAAACTGGCCCAAATCCAAAGCCCTGCTCTCAGGAAGAGGGGGAGGGGCTGCAGGAGGACCCACTAGCAGCTCTCCCATCCCAGAATTCCTCAAGTGCCTGCTGGAGGCCCCCCTGGGCTGGGGGAGAGTTATGGGGGTCCCTCCCGGTGCTCCAGGGGGGCCCAGACAGCCTCCAGGGGGAGATCCTCCAGCCAGGAAGCCCTTCCAGGGGGCCAGGCCAGGTTCAGAGTTCAAAGACAAAAGGGGGAGCCGCCAAGAGCACAGGAAGGGTCTGAGGCCAGACTGGAACCCAGGCCCTCCCCACTGCAGCCCTGGCACTCTCCCCTGGGCTCCCCAGCGGCCCAGGCGGGGCTCCCTGTGCAGAAGACCCTCCTCCTCCCTCAGCCCCGCATCCCTGCCTGCAGGGCCTTCCTGGGCCTCTGCTGGCCTCCTGGGCTCTCTTCCCCCTTCCTGCCAGCCTCCATTCAGCCTCAGAATCTACTTTCTTCTCACTCCCCCCCTCCCCCGTGATGCTCTTCGGCACTCCCAGCCCTAATGGCCCCACCCCCTCCTCCCTGCCACACCCTCTGCCCAGCCTCCTGGGGGGCGGTCCCTGAACAGCGCCTCCAGCTCCTGGCCAGGAGCAGCTTCTCTGGCTGTCCCCCACGGGCGGCTGACAGGCTCCCCCTCCCCAGCTCGGACCTCCGCCCTCCCAGGCTTCCCTGCAGTCTGAACAACAACCTGGCCTCCTCCAAGAAGCTCCACGTCCTTTGCAGCCCCGGCCAGCCCCGCCCAGCAGCAGAGGCCCAGGACGTGGGGGGAGGGGAGGGGCTCCCGGCTTTGGGGGGGATCCAGGAACTGGGCTCCCGGAGGCCCGGCGGGAGGTGCTCTCCCGTAAAAGGGGGAATCCGAACTCAGTCCCGCTCTCTGCCTCCCGCCCTCCCCCACGCGCCGCGACCTCTGGGCCCTCTTCTCTCCGGACGCCCCTTTCCCCCGCCACCACTTCCTCGTTACCCAGGTTTGAGGTGCCGGACTGAGGAAGTTCCACGGACTGCTAAGGAGCCCAGGAGGGGGGAGCTTAGGAAGTGCTGAAGGAAAGGGGACGAGGTATAAGCTTCACTTCCGGTTTCCCAGAAGCCTCTGCGCCGCCTGTTCCGGGCCTAGATTGCCCTGCCCCGCCCCTGGGCGTTGGCCCTCCCCTTCTCCCAGGCCTCCCTCCCTCGCGAGCCCAGCCCCACTCCCACCCCTCCCCCGGGCATCAGAGGGCCCCCAGCGCCTGGGCTCGCCGGCTCACTTTAGGGCGCTCCGGTCGGCTGGCTTTCGGGAAGAAAGAAAAGCGTCCCGCGGCCTCAGGCGCCCCGAGTTCCCAGCTCTTGTTGGGCTGAGGGGAACTGTTGGCTCATCACTGCTTTAGGGTGTTTGCATTCCCCCTTGGAGCTAGGCCGGGACTGGGCAGAGCCGAGGCCGCAGCCTGCGCCTTCACCAGGGGCACCGAGGGGGCGGCCAGCAGTGCGGGGCGCTCAGCCTGGCCCTCGGACCCCAGCGGCTCCGGCCCTCTCCTGGGACCCTCAAGCCACAGTCCAGAGGGGCGGGGCTGGAGGAAGGAGATGCTGGGCAGCCACTGGGACGGGAGGAAAGAGGCGGGGAAAGTCCCTCCTCTTCCGGTCCAGGAGTTTGATGGACGGGTGAGCTGTCCAAAGCCTCGGCCCCAGCTTCTCGGAACCCCACGACTGTGGGCTCCTCGGAAGGGCCGCAATAGACACTTTTGGAAGGGGGATCTCCAAGCGTCTTTTTCGTGGCCTTGAGGGGCCGGGGAGCCCCACTGGTGGAGGGCAGACACCCGGGGGATTAGAAGGAAAAGCTAGACCCCCTTCCTTCCTCCCCAGCACC
>NW_025380194.1:0-10264 GCF_016433145.1 Gracilinanus agilis | reverse complement strand
CATATCTCCTAAATTGTTATATTTATTGCCATATAATTGGGCAAAATAGTTTTTAATGATTGCCTTAATTTCCCCTTCATTAGAGGTGAGATCTCCCTTTTCATCTTTGATACTATCAATTTGGTTTTCTTCTTTCCTTTTTTTATTAGATTGACCAGTACTTTGTCTATTTTATCTGTTTTTTCAAAGTACCAGCTTCTAGTCTTATTTATTAATTCAATAGTTCTTTTACTTTCAATTTTATCAATTTCTCCCTTGGTTTTTAGTATTTCTAATTTAGTTTTCATCTAGGGATTTTTAATTTGCTCGCTTTCTAATTTTTTGAGTTGCATGCCCAATTCATTGATCTCTGCCCTCCTTAATTTGTTAATATATGCACTCAAGGATGTAAATTTCCCTGAGTACTGCCTTGGCCTCATCCCACAGAGTTTGGTAGGATGTCTCATCATTGTCATTTTCTTCAATGAAATTGTTGATTGTTTCTATGATTCCTTCTTTGACAAATTGGTTTTGAAGAATCATATTATTTAATTTCCAATTAGTTTTTGATTTTCCTGTCCAGGTGCCCTTACTAATTATTATTTTTATTGCATTATGATCTGAGAAGGTTACATTTATTATTTGTGCTCTTTAGCATTTGTTTGCAATGATTCTATGCCCTATAACATGGTCAATCTTTGTGAATGTGCCATGTGCAGCTGAAAAGAAGGTGTATTCCTTTTTGTCCCTATTTATTTTTCTCCACATATCAATTAGATCTAATTTTTCTAGGACTTCATTCACCTCTCTTACCTCTTTCTTATTTATTTTTCGGTTTGATTTATCTAGATTTGACAGAGGAATATTTAGATCTCCCACTAGTATGGTTTTACTATCTATTTCCTTCTTGAGCTCTGCCAGTTTCTCCTTTATGAATTTGGATTATATGCCACTTGGTGCATACATATTGAGCAGTGTTATTTCCTCATTGTTTATACTGCCTTTAATCAGGATGTAATGACCTTCCCTGTTTTTTTTAATCATATCTATTTTTACTTTGGCTTTGTCAGAAATCATAATAGCCACTCCTGCCTTCTTTTTCTCATTTGACGCCCAAAAGATTTTGCTCAAACCCTGGACCTTAAACTTGTGTATGTCCACCCGCCTCATATGTGTTTCTTGTAGACAACATATGGTGGGATTTTGGTTTCTAATCCACTCTGCTATTTGCTTCCGTTTTATGAGTGAGTTCATCCCATTCACATTCAGAGTTATAATCATCAGTTGTGCATTTGCTGACATTTTTAAATCCTCCCCCATTCCTACCCGCTTTTTCCTTATACTTTTTTCCTTTTAAACCAGTGGTTCTTCTGATTACTATAATAGTGAATATTATAATAGTGAATAGAGTTCACTACAGAGAATTATACATAACATTTCTCTACATAGGAATACAGATAATTAGATCTCACTGAGGCCCTTAAAAAGGCAAATTTAAAAATTATAAGTTTTCTTTCTTTCCCCTCTGTATCTTATTTACCTTTTCATGTTTCTCTCGATTTTTGTGGTTGGATATCAAACTTTCCATTTAGCCCTGGTCTTTTCTGTGCAAATACCTGGAATTCTTCAATTTTGTTGAATGCCCATACTTTCCCCTGGAAATATATAGTCAATTTTGATGGGTAGTTGATCCATGGTTGCAGGCCCAGCTCTCTTGCCTTTCTGAATATCGTATTCCAAGCTTTGCGGTCTTTTAGCGTGGAGGCTGCCAGATCCTGTGTGATCCTGATTGGTGCTCCTTGATATTTGAATTGTTTCTTTCTGGCTTCTTGTAAGATTTTTTCTTTTGCTTGGAAACTCTTGAATTTTGCAATTATATTTCTGGGTGTTTTCTTTTCTGGATCGAATGTCTCAGGTGTTCTATGAATCCTTTCAATGTCTATATTGCCCTCTTGTTGTAGGACTTCAGGGCAATTTTGCTGGATTATTTCTGTTAGTATGGAGTCCAGGTTTCTATTAATTTCTGGTTTTTCTGGAAGACCAATTAGTCTCAAATTGTCTCTTGGAGACCGGTTTTCTTGGTTTGTCACTCTCTCATTGAGATATTTCATGTTTCCTTCTATTTTTTCAGTCTTTTGACTTTGTTTTATTTGTTCTTGTTGTCTTGAGAGATCATTAGCTTCCAATTGCTCAATTCTAGCCTTTAGGGATTGGTTTTCGGCTCTAATCTTTCAGTTTTCGGCCATAATCTTCTGGTTTTCGGCCATAATCTTCTGGTATTCCTTTTCAATCTGGTCATTTCTTGTGTTCAATTTGCTTATCAGTTCATTTGGTTTCTGAGCCTCACTTTCCAATTGCAAGATTCTACCTTTTAAACTGTTATTTTCTTGCCAGATCTCTTCCATTTTCCTCAAAATCTCAGTTTTGAACTCTTCCATAGCTTGTGAGGAGTTTTCCTTATTTGAGGAGGGTCTGGATGCTTGTTTGTTCTCCTCCTCTGTTTTCTCAATTGTCTGGATTTTCTCTGTATAAAAGTTGTCAAGTGTTAAAGACTTCTTTTTCTTGTTGTTAATCTTTCTCTTCTGAGCTTCCTGAGACTGGGTAGCCATCGTTAGCCCAGCAGCTTCTCAGGTTTATCCTTGCGCTCAGGGTCTGTCCGCAGTCTATTGGCTCCTGAGGTCTGTCTGGTTTTTTCCAAGGTCAAGCCCCCTGGTGGACCCCCTTGCTTGATCCTCTGCTGGAGGTTTCTTTACAAGTCTCAGGGCACTGCTTCCACAGTGGTATGCCCGTCTGCACTGGTTCCCCACTCAGGGTTTCAGAGCTTTAGGTCGTGGCTGTGTCTGCCTCCACCCACGCCTCCACCAGTGCCTGTGCTCTCAACCCGCGCTCAAATTCCGCGTGTGCTCGCTAGCTTCCTGGGGTCCCAAATCCCGCTGCTCTCAGGAACAGGCCCCAGAGCCGCCAATGACTCAATGGGTGCCCCAAACTTGCTCCACCTCTTCCTACCTGGCCTTGGTGCTATAGGTGTTGTGTGTGGAGGGGGTGGAGGTGGGTTGGTTGCTCAGCCCGCGATTTAGTGAGAGCTGTTTCTCCCCTTTATAGCATGGAATTGTCCCGATTCCACGTGCCTTCCACGCTGTGCCCTGTTGTGGGGTTCCTCTGTTCGTCTGGACTTGTTTTTATGTCCCCTTGAGGAGTTTTGTGTGTTTTGGTCAGGAGAAGTTAAGAGCTGCTTCTTACTCTGCCACCATCTTAACCAGGAACCCTATATCAGTTATTTTTGTTGGGGGAAAGAATTAGAAATCCAGGAGATGCCTATCAATTTTGAAATGGCCGAACAAGTTTTAACCTAAAATTATGATGATATACTATTTCATTACTAGGTATGCTAAGCAGGGTAATTTCTGAAAACCTTGCAAGACTTATATGAACTGATGCAATGTGGAGTGAGAAAAGCCAGCGAAAGTCAAGCAACAAACTGGGGGGAAAATCCTTATAGCAAGTGTCTCTGACAAAAGCTTCATATCTCACATATGTAGAGAACTAAGTCAAATTTATAAGAATAAGAAACTTTACCCAATTGATAAACTGTCAAAGTGTATGAACAGGCAAATCTCAAATGAAGATATTTAAATATCTTTATTTACCTGAAAAATACTACAAATCACTATTAATTAGAGAAATATAAAAACAACTCTGAGTTACCAGTTTATAACCTATCTGACTGGTTAACATGACTAAAAAGAAAAATTATAAATGTTGCAAGGGTTGTGTAAAAATAGACACAATAATACACTGTTGGTAAAGCTGTAAACTGATACAATCATTCTAGAGAGTAATAGGGAACCATGGGCAATAGACCATCAAATTGAATGACTTTACTGTAATCAATTGGAACAAGGACCCAAGACAACTCCAAGGACCTCATAATGAAAATGTTATCCCTCACCATGGAAGAGACTGATGGAGTCTGAATGCAAATTGAAGCATATCATTCTTCACTTTATTTGCACCATGAATTTTTCTATAGTGTATCTTGTTTTCAGAACATGATAAATATGGAAATATATATGGTATGATAGCACATGTAAACTGATAGGGAGGAAGAGAAGACAAATGGCAAAATGTAAGAAAATGATTATTAATAACTGTTTTATCATGTAATCTGAATATATATATGTGTGTGTGTGTGTGTGTGTGTGTGTGTGTGTGTGTGTGTGTGTGTAGTATTTCTGAGATTTTGGTGTAATCTTAATTGATGGCTACTTTCTTATTTCATACTATAGTTTCTAAGCACTCATACTGTGCTAGTCATTGAATAATCAGCCAGATTGACTCAACTCTTTTTAAAAATTTATTCTTAGCATTCATTAAAAAAATTGAGTTCTGAATTTTTCTATCCTGTCCCCTCCCAACCATTGAGAAGGCAAGAAATATGAAGCCAATCATACATGTGAAATCATGTAAAACATATTTCCATATTAGGTATGATACAAAAATAAAACAAAAAAGCAAGAAAAATAAAGTTAAAAATGAATGCTTCAATTAGTACTCAGAGTTCACCAGTTCTTTATATAGAAATAATATTTTTATTTGTTTTTTTAATTATCTGGGATCATCGAATTGATTAGAATAGCTAAGTCTTACAGAGCTTATCTTAACTACAATATTGCTATTACTGTGCATAATGCTCTTCTCATTCTGCTTACTTCACAGGTTTTTCTGAAATCTCTTGTCAATTATTTCTTATATCATGGTAGCATCCCATTATAAAAATATATAACATTTTATTCAGCCATTCTCAAGACAATTAATTATTTTTTACTTTTGTAGTATTGTATTTTTATTTATTTTCTTAAACATGTGACAATTAATTCTTTCTTTTTTATTTAGAATATTTTCCCATGATTCCATGATTTGTGATTACCCTCCCTTCCTTCCCCCACTTCCTTGAGCTGATTAGCAATTCTACTGGGTTATCCATATATCATTGTTCAAAACCTATTTCCATGTTATTCATATTTGCAGTGGAGTGATCTTTTAACATCAAACCCCTAATCATATCCCATCAAAGTACATGGTCAATAATATGTTTTTCTTCTACGTTTCTGTTTCCATAGTTCTTTTTCTGGATGTGGATAGTGTTCTTTCTCATAAGTTACTCTGGATGGTCCTGAGTTGCTACTAGTAGAAAAGTCCATTACATTCTATCGTGCCATAATATATCAGTCTCTGTGTACAATGTTCTCCTGGTTCTGTTCCTTTTGCTCTGCATGAATAACTGGAAGTCTTTCCAGTTCACATGAAATTCCTCCTTTTTAGAAGAGTACTATTCCATCACCATCAGATACCACAATTTTTTTGTCATTCCCCAAACAATGGATACCCCCTTAGTTTCCAATTTTTGCCACCACCAAGGGCAAGCCTATATATATTTTCATAAATTTTTTTTCTTTTTATCTCTTTGGTGTACAAACCCAGCAGTGGTGTGGCTGGATCAAAGGGCAGGTAGACTTTTAAAGCCATCTTTATTCTAAATTGCCATCTTTATTCTAAATTGCCATCCAGAATAGCCGGATCAATTCTCAACTCTATCAGCAATGCATTAGTGTCCCAATTTTGCCATATCCCCTCCAACCTTTACTTTCCTTTGCTGCCATTTTGGCCAATTTGCTAGGTGTAAGTTGGTATCTTGGGGTTGTTTTAATTTGCATTTCTCTAAACAGAAGGGATTTAGAACACTTTTTCATGTGCTTATTGATAGATTTGATTTCATCATGTGAAAACTGCCTATTCAGGTCCCTTGACCATTTGCAATTGGGGAACAGCATGATTTTTTGTAGATTTGACTCGGTTCCTTATATATTTGAGAAAGTAGACCTTTGTCAGACAGTTTTGTTATAAAAATGATCTCCTAGTTTGTTGCTTTTCTTCTAATTTTAGTTGCATTGGTTTTGTTTGTACAAAAATAATGTTCATTTAATTTATTTATAATTTCACTCATTATATTCAAGTCATTTAACCATTTTGAATTTATCATGGTATAGGATGTAAGATATTAATCTAAACTTAATTTTCCCATGTTGTTTTCAAATATTCCAAGCATTTTTGTCATATAGTGAGTTCTGGTATTTTTGGATTTATTGAACTTGCTTGCTGAAGTCATTTATCCCTAGTCTAATCCATTGATCTACCCTTCTGTCACTTAGCCAGTACTGTATTGTTTTGATGACCACTGCTTTATATTGCAGTTTAAGACCTAGTAATGCTATGCCCCCATCCTTCACATTTTTTCCCATTATTTCCCTTGATAATTTTGATTTTTTGTTCTTCCAGATGAACTTTGTTATATTTTTTTTCCTAATTCTATAAAAAAGCTTTTGGTTGTTTCATAGATATTACACTGAATAAGTATATTAACTTGGGTAGAATTCTCATTTTTATTATGTTAGCTTATCCTACCCATGAGCAATTAATGTTTTTGCAGTCATTAAGATCTTGTTTTGATTAGCTGTGCTCTTCCTGGTTAAGATGGTGGCAGAGTAAAAAGCAGCTGCTTAACCTGTCCTAACCAAAACATATAGGACTCCTCAAGAAGACATAAAAACAAGTCCAGAGGAATGAAGGGACCCCACAACAGGGAGCAACATTGAAGGTATGTGGAAACAAGGCATTTCCGTGCTATAAAGGGGTACAATAGCTCTCACTAAAACGTGAGCTAAGCAACACCCTTGTACACACCACAAAACCTATGGTGCCAAAGCCAGCGGACTATAGTTAGAGCAAGTTTGGAGCACACATTAAGTCCTTGCAGCTATGTGGCAGCTACGTGGGGTCACCAGGGCCTGCTCTGGAGACCAGCAAGACTTAGGACCCCAAGAGGCTAAAGAACACACTGACTTGAAAACAGATCCTGAGTGCAGGCATGAGTGAGGGCGAGGAAGCAAGTGCAGACATGGATCTTGAGCCCAGGTGAGGACCCTGAGTGGGGACCCAGTGCAGAGGGGAGCATTACTGTGGAACCAGCTCCCTGAGACTGTTAAAGGAGCCTCGAGCAGAGGAACAAGTAAGGGGACCATCAGGAGGCTTGACTCTGAGAACAACTAGACCTGAGACCTCAGGAGCCTAAAGAGCACAGACAGACCCTGAGTGTGAGGATAAACCTGAGAGGGTGCTGGGCTAACAATGGCAAGCCAGAGACAAGAACCCCAAAAGAGAAAGATCATCAAGAAGAAATCTGTAACACTCAACCACTTTTACACAGATAAAATCCAAACAGCAAAGCAAACAGCAGAGAACAAACAAGTAATCATATCCAAACCTTCCCAGAATAATGAAAACTGGCAACAAGCTATTGAAGAGTTCAAATCTGAGATGATGAGAAAGATGGAAGAGATTTGGCGAGAGAAGTGGGAAATAGCTCAAAAGGAAATTAACAGGTTAGAAGACAGAAACTCCCAATTGGAGAAAGATGCCAAAACATCAAACGAAATGGTAAGCAAATTGGAAACCAAAATCTGGCAAGAAAATAACAGTTTAAAAGGCAGAATTTCACAATTGGAAAGTAAGGCAAGTAAATTGAAGACAAGAAATGACCAGATTGAAAAGGAAAAGCAAAAGATTATAGTCAAAAACCAGTCCCTAAAGGCTAGAATTGAGCAATTGCAAGCTAATGACCTCTCAAGAGAGCAAGAACAAATAAAACAAAGTCAAAAGACTGATAAAATAGAAGGAAACATAAAATATCTCAAAGAGAAAGTGACAGAACAAGAAAACAGGTCTAGAAGAGACAATCTAAGAATCATTGCTCTTCCTGAAAAAGCAGAATTTAATAGAAATTTGGACTACATACTAAAAGAAATTATTCAGCAAAACTTCCCTGAAGTTCTACAACAAGAGGGCAATATAGACATTGAAAGGATCCATAGATTACCCTCTACACTAGACCCTGAAAAGACAACCCCCAGGAATATAATAGCCAAAATCAAGAGCTTCCAAGTAAAAGAAAAAATTTTACAAAAAGCCAGAAAGAGGCAATTCAGATATCAAGGAGCACCAATCAGGTTCAAAAAGAATCTGGCAGCCTCCACACTAACAGACCGCAAGGCTTGCAATATGATATTCAGAAAGGCAAAAGAACTTGGTCTACAACCAAGGATCACCTACCCATCAAAACTAACTATATACTTCCAGGGGAAAGTTTGGACATCCAGCAAGATAGAAGATTTCCGAGTATTTTAACAGAAAAGACCAGGACTTAATGGAAAGTTTGATATCCAACCACAAAAATCAAGAGAAAAATGAAAAGGTAAATAAGAAACAGAGGGGAAAAGAAAGAAAACTCATAATTTTTAAATTTGCCTCTTTAAGGGCTTCAATAAGATCTAATTATTTGTATTCCTATGTGGAGAAATTTTATGTAGAATTCTCTGTAAGAAACTCTATTCACTATTATAGTAATTAGAAGAATTATTAATAGGGAGAGGTTGGAATACTAAATGGTCTAAGATGACATGGGGGTGGGAAAGAGAGGGGTGAATAGCAGAGGACACCAAGAGAATCTTGAATGAAAAAAGAAAAATAGGATATTCTATTACACAAAAAGAGAGCATGGGAAGGGGAAGGGATGAATACTATAATAAGAAGGAGAGGAAGAGAGCATTAAGAGATAATATTTAAACCTTACTCTCAGTGTAACTAACCCTGAGAGGGAAGAGTAGCTATATCCATTTGAATATAAAACTCTATCTAACCCTACTGAGAAAGTCAGAAGGGATTAACCAAGGGGAGCAGGGGAGTGGGGAGGTCAAAAAAGGGAGGAGAGAAGAAGGGGGAGGGAATTCATTAGGTCTTAAAAATAAAAAGAGGGGAATAATAAGAGAGGGGGTAGAAAGTGTAGTAAATAAAAAGAGAGGACAAGAATTACTGGCATAAAGCAAATCACTGGTTTAAAAGGAAATAGTGTAAGAAGAAAATACACAACTAGGAGAGGATACCAAAATGTTGGCAAATACACAACTGATAATTATAACTCTGAATGTGAATGGGATGAACTCACCCATAAAAAGGAAGTAAATAACAGAGTGGATTAGAAACCAAAATCCCACCTTATGTTGTCTACAAGAAATGCATATGAGGTGGGTGGACATACATAGGTTTAAGGTAAAGGACTTGAGAAAAATCCTTTGGGCCTCAAATGAGAAAAAGAAGGCAGGAGTGGCGATTATGATTTCTGTCAAAGCCAAAGTAAAAATAGATATGATTTAAAAAGACAGGGAAGGTCATTACATCCTGATTAAAGGCAATATAAACAATGAGGAAATAACACTGCTAAATATGTATGCACCAAGTGGTATAGCATCCAAATTCATAAAGGAGAAACTGGCAGAGCTCAAGAAGGAAATAGATAGTAACACCATAATAGTGGGAGATCTAAATATTTCTCTTTCAGATTTATATAAATCAAACAAAAAAATAAATAAGAAAGAGGGAAGAGAGATGAATGAAATCCTAGAAAAGTTTGATTTAATAGATGTGTGTATAAAAATAAATAGGAACAAAAAGGAATACACCTTCTTTTCAGCTGTGCATGGTACATTCACAAAGATTAATCATGTAATAGGGAATAGAAACATCACAAAAAAATGCAACAGAGCAGAAATAATAAATGTAACATTCTCAGATAAAATGCAATAAAAATAATAATTTGTAAGGGCATCTGGCCAGGCAAATCAAAAACTAATTGGAAATTAATTAATATGATTTACCAATACCAGGCAGTTAAAGAAGAAATCATAGAAACAATCAAAAATTTCATTGAAGAGAATGACAATGATGAGACAACCTACCAAACTCTGTGGGATGCAGCTAAGGCAGTACTGAGTGGGAAACTTATTTCCTTGAGTGCATATATTAACAAATTAGGGAGGGCTGAGAATAATGAATAGGGCATGCAACTCAAAAAACTAGAAAGCAAACAAATTAAAAATCCGCAGATGAAAACTAAATTAGAAATACTAAAAAATCAAGGGAAAAATTAATAAAATCAAAAGTAAAAGAACTAAAGAATTAATAAATAAGACTAGAAGCTGGTGTTTTGAAAAAAAAAGAGATAAAATAGTCAAAGTACTGGTCAATCTAATAAAAAAAGGAAAGAAAAAACCAGATTGATAGTATCAAAGATGAAAAGGGAGACCTCACCTCTAATGAAGGGGAAATTAAGGCAATCATTAAAAACGATTTTGCCCAATTATATGGCAATAAATATAACAATTTAGGAGATATG
>NW_025380193.1:0-5942 GCF_016433145.1 Gracilinanus agilis | reverse complement strand
TCTTGGAGTCAATGCTGTGTATTGGCTCCAAGGCAGAAGAGTGGTAAGGCAATGGTAAGGCAGAAGAAGGGTAGGCAATGGGGATCAAGTGACTTGCCCAGGGTCACACTGCTAGGAAGTGTCTGAGGCCAGATTTGAACCTTGGACCTCCCATCTCTAGGCCTGGCTCTCTATTCACTGAGCTACCCAGCTGCCCCACCATGAGAGCTATTGACCAGTGAACTAGGTCGTTTCAAGAGTTGGTACATTTTCTGCCAACGAAGGTCTTTGGAAAGATCCTGGATGGGTCAATCAAGTAAGGATTGGCCACATAGCCTTCCAACGTTCATGCCAACTCAGAAACGCCGTGGCTCTCTGAGAATAGAGCAATGTGCTCTTTCCCTCACCCTTCTGATTCTCAGCTTCTGTAACAAGCACACTCTAACCTCCCTTCCTTCTTCTTTTATTTTTAAACCCTGATCTTCTGTCTTACTATCAATTCTAAACCAGAAGAGCAGCGAGGACTGGGCAACTGAGTCACACAACTAGCGAGTGTATAGTTGGAATATCTTGAATTCCTAAAAACTCCCGTTAGCCAAACTTCCTTTCTGTATCACCTACAATGCTTTTCCTTTTGACTACGTTTGCGTGGTCACGTTTGGTATAAGTTCTGAGGCTCCACCTCGTTTTCCCTCTTTTGCTCTTGGGGACAGGCTGGTTAGTACCCGTTTAGTTAGCTTATTATTAATAAAAATTTATAAATATAATATTTAGTATTTTGTATATTAATTTTAACCTCCATGCAAGTGTCTGAAGTGTTTGAACCCAGGTCCTCCCGACCCAATCCCTGACACTCCGTCCTCTGTGTTACCCAGCTAACCTGCCTCCTCCTCTTGATGGCAATCCATGCTCGAAGACCCTGCCTCCCCCCACACGGGAAACTCATTTCCTCATTCAGCCAGTGCCGTTTTTGGACAGCTCCGGCCCCTTCCCCTCCTCCTCTCTTCCCAGGCTTCCCCTACCGACCTCATCACTCATTGGCCTGCGGAGGCGAAACCTTCAAAAGCTATTTGACACCCACCAACTTTGAAGGATTTTCCGAGTTCCTAACCTGAGTGGAAATGAAATGAAGGGGGCGACCCTTCTGAGCTAGGACAGGTTCTCCCGCAGTCACCCAGAGCGGCCACCAGGTGTCCCTGCAGCTCCTCCTGCCGCCTTAACTTCGCTGCACAACTCCGTTTCTGGGCTAGAAGTGGAATGGGGACACTTTTTTGAGCCTGGGAAACTCAGGGCAAAGATTTCATACCATTCTACGGTCTAAGAAGAGATAGGACTCCGCAGTACTCTGATGCCTGTGATTGCGTGTGTACCTGTGCTTTGGGATGAAGCTTTAGTGTCTGTATATTAAAGGCTTATGCAGTAGCTGGGCTGGTGGTCTCTACACTGTGGCTGCTGCTTTGGGGATGGCTAAGACTGGTGGATGTATTGAGCGTAGGAGTTCTGAGCGGCAGCCAGGAAGTAGCCACGCTGGCTCCAATATGGGGAGCCCTTGGGATCTGGGGTTGGGAAGGGGGATCAGCCTATCTAAGGAGAAAGGAGCCCACTCAGGTGAAAAAAAAAAAAAACAACACAGCGGGTTAAAGCTCTTGTGCCCATCAATAATGAGATCTGCCCACGAATGGCCGTTGCATTTTTAGTCTGAGTGAGATAGGAAGTCACAGACTCAATAAATAAATGAATAAAGAAACCAGTAAATAAAAATATGTATGCTTCTGTGCTTGGGACCATGGACTGACTCTGTGTGTGATCTCTGTTTTTCTGTGTTTATCATGGTGCTGGCATGTGTCATTATCAAGACAATTTGAGTCAACAAAGATTTATTAAGCACCTACTATGTGCCAGATGCTCCACTCAACTCTGGGGAAACAAAGAAAGGTAAAAGACAGTCCCTGATCTCAAGGAGCCCACAGTCTAATGGGGAAGGGGGAGACATGCAAACAGCTATGCATAAATAAGATACAGACAAGATAAATTGGAGATAAATCAACAGCGACAACACTGAGATGAAGATGGATCAAAAAAGGCTCCTTGTAGAAGGCTGATTTTTAGTTGGTATTTGAAGGAAGCAAGGGAAGCTAGGTAGTAGAGATGAGTAGAAAGAACATTTTAAGTATGGGGAACAGCCAGCAGAAATGCATGGAGTCAATTGTGTGTATATGAAGAAAAGCAAGAAGACCGTTGTCACTGGATCACAGAATATATGGAAAGGAGTGAGGTATAAGTAGATTGGAAAAGTGTGGAGGGTAGGGGCAAGGCTATGAAGGACTTTAAAAGTCAAACAGAAGATTCTTTATTTGATCCTGGAAATAATGGAGCGGAAAGAGACTTGAGGCAAGAAGACCAACCAGTAGGCTATTGCTATGAGGTAATGAGGGTAGTGTCAGTGGAGATAAGAGCATATTAAAGAGATATTAAGAAAGCAGGGAAAGCAAGACATGACCAGTGATTGGATAGGGGGTAAGAGACTCAGGAATTGAAGATGTCTAGGACCCTCAACAACAATAGGGATATTAGGAAGAGAGGCATTTTGGGAGGAAAGATAATGAATTCAGTTTTAGATAAGTGGAGTTTTAAGATAGATTCTAGACATATAGTTTGAGATGGAATTGAAGACTGGAGCTGAAAGACTGTTGGAGATGAAAGACTGGAGGTTAACAAAGAGGTTGGGACTGGATAAATAAATCTAGGAATTAATTGACTTCATCTATCTATTCAACAAATATCACTAAGTGGCTATTATATTCAAGGGACAACATCAGGATCCTTGACAGCAAAGATTCTTTAATTTTTGTCTTTGTATTCTCTGTGCCTAGTGTAGTCCCTGACACTTAATAAGTGCTTGCTGACTGATTGATTCATACAAAGGTAAAATATGACATAATCCCCCCACTCTGGAGTCTACATTTTATTATCTGGGTGGGGCACAACATACAAAGAGAGGAATGGGGGCAAAGAAGTCAGACAAAGCTTTAGTAAATCTCATGAAGGATGACAAAATTTCTCATCCTCATCACTCCCAGAATCATAGATTCATGGGTTCTCACAAGTAGAAGCTACTTTGAAGATTATCTCATCTCTGAACAAAGATCTTCTTTATAATAAGCCTTTGCTGGAAGATCGTCAATGAATAGGAATGTATTACCTCACACTCCTACTTAGAATTCATAAACATCAACATAATCATGGGAATAAAGATTTAGATCTGGAAGGGACTTTATTTTATTTTTAATTAAAATTTTTTTCAAATTACATGTAGAAAATGATTGTTTTCTGGCATTTTATGTTTCAGATTCTCTCTTCCCTTCTCTTTCTCCCTCCCAGGTAGTAAATAGTGTAATACAGGTTATACCAGTGCTTTCATGCAATAAATATTTCCATATTCCTCATGCCATGACAGAAGACACATATCACACGTACAAAAAAAAAAAGCTCATGAAGGAAATAAAGTGGAAGATGGAATGCTTTTATCTATAATCAAACCCCAATAGTTCCTTCTTTGGCTGTGGATAGCATTTTTCATGATATTTTCATTATAGTCCTTTGTGGATATCTTGGAAACTTGCTTTGTTGGTAATAACTTAGTCCTTCACAGTTGATCACTGCACAATATTTCTGTTATTGTATACAATGTTCTCTTGGTTCTGCTCACTTCACTTTGCATCAGTTCATATAAGCCTTTCCAGGTTTTTTTTAATTCATACTGTTCATCATTCCTTATGGCACAATAGTATTCCATTATAATCATATACCACAGCTTGTTCAACCATTCCCTAATTGATGTAAACCCCCTCAATTTCCAATTCTTTGTTACTAGCTGCTAAAAATATTTTTGTACAAGTAAATCCTTTTACCTCATTTCTGATCTTTTTAGGACACAGACTCAGTAGTTGTATTTCTGGGTTAAAGGTATAAAAGTGGGGCACCAGGGATGTTAAAATATAACCTAAATGGTTTGTGGGTACACACTGGGTTGAAGGAGAGACAGGACCAACCAGGATAGGGAGACCAGAGTTCACTGATTTATCAGACACAAGAAAGGCAGTTGGCCCAATGGACACCCAGCTCACCCTAGACCAGGGTCTATGGAACCAGCAGGCAAGGTAGAAGTTTATATAGTTTTAATTGGGAAAATAATAATGAAGGATGGGAATAAGGGAAGTCTACACTTGAAAACCTAAGGGCAAAACAAAGGGGCCAGGGAAGGACTTAACTACTCTATCCTAATTGACCTAAACCAGGCAGGGCCCAAAGGAGCTGTACTAGAGTCACAGGGAAAGCTCCTTCAAACTTGGTTCCAGCCAGATTTGGTCAGCACAGCTACAGGGCCTGAGGGTAGCTTTGGGGCCTCATGGTAATCCAAGGATGATCACAGGATGCCAAGAGCCAAGGTTATCCAAGGTACTCAGGTAGGGAGAGTGAGCTTGAGATGCTGTCCACCAGATCCCAAACCACTTTCCCACTTGGTGTGGCTCTGCAGGTCTTGTCCTCTTGCTGAAAGCCTCCACCTCTCAGGATCCCAGGGAATCTGGATGCAGTTTTTTCCTAACTCTGAGATCTCCCAGGGCTAGCAACAGTTATGTCCAACCACTAATGGAGTCTTTCTCAGAGCACCAGCCCCACTTCCTGCTCCTTCATTCCATCCTGGAATCCTCCAGCCCTTCCTGCTAGGTCCATATAAACTATATGTAACTAATCCTAAATAATCTTCCTCACAACAAAGGGTATGCCTAGTTTTATGGCCCTTTGGACATGGTTCCATATTGTTCTCCAGAATGGTTGTATCAATTCACAGTTTCACTAACATTGTATTAGTAATCCAAATTTCCCGCATCCCCTCCAATAGTTATCATTTTTCTTTTTGATCATATTTGCCAATCTGATAGGCAGGAGGTGGTATTTCAGAGTTATTTTAATAGAAGGGATCATCAAATTTGATACTCTCATTTACTGAAGAAAGAACTTGAAACTCAGAGAAATTTATTTACTTCCAAAGTTACATGGGCAGTAAATGATAGAGCTGGTATTTAAACATAGGTCCTCTGGCTCCAAATAAAGAAATCTTTCCACTATGCCACACTGCCACAAGCACTGCCACCACCACCACTACCACCATCACCACTAGAAAGGCAGCATGGTAGAATGGAAAGAATGCTGGTTTTGGAATTAGAAAACTTGATTTCAAATCCTGGCTCTTCTGCTTACTACCTATGTTACCATAATAAAGTCACTTAACCCGTGCCTCAGTTTTCTAATTTATAAAAAGAAGGTAGTGGACTATCAGAGGTGTCAGACTCGGGGTTGATGGGCAGCAATTCCCCACCAAAACTCTTGAAGGCATGGGAATAAGATTAAAATGTAATTGGCAAATCCGGCCTCAGACACTTCCCAGCTGTGTGACCCTGGGCAAGTCACTTGACCCCCATTGCCTACCCTTACCAATCTTCCACCTATAAGTCAATACACAGAAGTTAAGGGTTTAAAATTTAAAAAAAAATGTAATTGGGAAATATTTACCAAAATAAATGAAAATGTAATACAATAGAGATAATTTTAATAGATGGTTTTCTAAGTCAATATGCAGTCTGTAGAGATCAATTTTTATTTGGATTTGATACCACTTGACTAGATGACTTATAACTTCCCTTCTAGCTCTATATCTTTTTGATCCAAAACTCCCTCATCATCATTGTCATCAAAATTTTCATCATCCATCTCATTCACATGGCATCACCACATATTTACCATCATAATAATCAACACAACTACCATTGTTATAATCAAAACAGTCATTATCATCTTCATTGACTTTTGCATTTATATACCACATATGCACATTATCACTATGGTATATAAACGCAAAAGTCAATGAAGATGATAATAATGATCATTATATATATATATAT
>NW_025380192.1:0-3701 GCF_016433145.1 Gracilinanus agilis | reverse complement strand
TATATATATATATACACACTTAAAGATGGCATCTCCCAAATTTCACTTTTACACTAGGCAATTTATATTTTTGTAAATATTCACCCATTTCACCTACATTGTCATATTGCCATAAAATTGAGCAAAATGGTTCTTAATAGTTGCCTTAATTTCTCCTTTAATTTTTAGGATCTCCAATTTAGTTTGTATCTGGGGGTTTTTAATTTGTTCTTTTTCTAATTTTTTAAGTTGCAAGACCAATTCATTGATCTTTGTCCTCTCTGTTTTCTTGGTATAGGAACTTAGCAATATAAAATTTCCCCTGAGTACTGCTTTGGCTGTATCCCATAGGTTTTTTTTTTAAACCCTTAACTTCTGTATATTGGCTCCTTGGTGGAAGAGTGGTAAGCGTGGGCAATGGGGGTCAAGTGACTTACCCAGGGTCACACAGCTGGGAAGTGACTGAGGCCAGATTTGAACTTAGGACCTCCTGTCTCTAGGCCTGACTCTCAATCCACTGAGCTACCCAGCTGCCCCTATCCCATAGGTTTTGGTATAATGTCTCCTCATTGTCATCCTCTTTAATGAAGTCTGTAATTGTTTCTATGATTTCTTCTTTGACCCACCTATTTTGAAGAATTAGATTATTTAGTTTCCAATTAGTTTTAAATTTGCCTTTACATGGACCCTTGTTAATTATAATTTTTACTGCATTATGATCTGAAAAAGTGGCATTTATTATTTCTGCTTTTCTGCATTTTTTTGCAATATTTCTATTCCCTAGTGCATAGTTGATCTTTGTATATGTACCATGAACTGCTGAGAAGAACATATATTCCTTTTTACCACTGTTCAGTTTTCTCCAGATATCTATTAACTCTAATTTTTCTAGCATTTCATTTACTTCCCTTACTTCTTTCTTAATTATTTTTTGGTTAAATTTATCTAGTTATGAAATGAGAAGGCTAAAATCTCCCACTAGTATGGTCTTACTATCTATTTCCTCCTTGAGCTCCTTCAATTCTTCCTTTAGAAATCTAGATGCTACGCCATTTGGTGCATAAATGTTTAGAAATGATATTACTTCATTGTTCATAGTACTTTTTAGCAAAATGTAATTTCCTTCCTCATCTCTTTTATTCAGACCAATTTCTACTTTGGATTTGTCCAGTATCATGATTGCTATTCCTGCTTTTTTTTTTTAATTTAGAAGTGCATAATACATTCTGCTCCAGCCTTTTACCTTGAATCTGTGTGTGTCACCTTGCCTCAAATGTGTTTCTTGTAAACATCATATAGTAGGATTCTGGTTTTTAATGTTTAATGTTTAATGGGTGAGTTCATCTCATTCACATTAAGCATTATGATTACTAACTGTATATTGCCCTCCATTGTATTATCCCCTTTGGATGGATCCCGCTCTATTCCCTTTCACTCTATTCCTCCTCAGCAGTATTTTGATTTTTGTCCCCTCCCCCAGTTCCCACTCCCTTCAATTACCCCTTGCTTCCCTTGTTTTGTTCCTCTTCCCCTTCTACTTCTCTGTAGCATAAAATAGAATTCTATGCCCCACTGAGTATACTTGTTTTTCCCTCTCTGAGTCAGTTACAAAGAGAGTAAAATTTAAGTATTGCCTGTCACCACCCTTATCCTCCCCTCTCTGTATTGATTTTTCTTGACTCTTTATGTTATATAATTTACCCTGTTCTTTCTCTCCCTTCCCTTTTCTCTCAGTGCAACCCTCTCTTCAGCCCTTTATTGATTTTTTACATGTCATTCATCTGCATACATATCATATCATACATACCCATCATTCTATATCATCACATTTACATATACACATATCATCATATACATCATATTATCATAATCAGCTTACTTTTCCACCCTCTTTCTGAGTAAATTCCTTCTATCTTCTCTACTACTGAGAGTAATTTTTGAGAATTATAGAAATGTAGACATATAGATATTTTTACCTTAGTGAGTCCCTTAAATCTCCTTTTTCTTATTTTACCTTTCTGGTCTTCTCTTGTTGTTTCATGTTTGGCCTTCAGATTTTTTTGTTTACGTCTAGCTTATTCCTCTGTAATGTTTGGAAATCTTCTATCTTATTGAATGACTATTTTTTCCCCTGAAAGAATATACTCAGTTTTTCTGGATAGGTGACTCTGGATTATAAACCCAAATCTTTCACCTTTCTAAATATCATATTCCATGCCTTCTGATCCTTTAATGTAGAAGCTGCTAGGTCCTGAGTGATCCTGATTGTAGCTCTATGGTATTTGATTACTTTCTTTCTGGCTGCTTGAAGTACATTTTCCTTGGCTTGGTGGCTCTTGAATTTGGCTATTATGTTCCTCAAAGTTGTCAGTTGAGGATTTCTTTTTGGAGGCAATCTATGAATTCTTTCAATTTCAATTTTGATAATTTCTTGTTATATGATATCCAAGGTTTTTTCTTCATCATGGCTTCCAGGTAATCCAATAATTCTCAGATTGTCTCTGCTAGATCTATTTTCTAGGTCTGTTCCTTTTTCAATAAGATATGTCATGTTTTTTCAATCTTTTGATTCTGCTTCATTTTTTTTAATTTCTCATGAAATTATTGGTTTCTAGATGGTCAATTCTGATTTTTAAGGCCTGGTTTTCCTCTGTCAGTTTTTGGTTCTCTTTTTTCAACTGGCTCATTTCTTCTTGCATCACTTTCATTTCTCTTCCCCACTTTTCCTCTAATTCTAATAATTGGGTTTTGAAGTCTTTTTGAGCTCTTCCAGAATCTGTGTCCAATCCATATTTTTCATTTGGACTTTGGGTGTGTTCCCTTTGCTTTCACTGTCCCTCTCTGTGTCTGCAACTTGCTCTTTGTCTCCATAAAAAGTCTTTAGAGTTAGGTGCTTTTTTGATTTCTTGCTCATTTTTTCTATCTAATTATAGGTAGGCTCTGTTTTCTGGGAAACTGGGGTATCCTCTTAAACTTTAGTCCTTCCTTGATGTTATTTTCGGCTTATTTTTTGGGTTGTTACTAGTTTCCTGATGGTCTAAGAGTTGAGAGCTCTGAGAGTCCCCTCCCACTGCTGATTCAATTGACCTTGAGATGTTGATAGCTTAAAGACTTTCCTCAGGCTTGTGTATAAGCTTTTGATTTCACTCTGAACTTGATCAGGTCAGGTACTGATAAGGTTCTAGCCCCAGGCTTAGACTCATGTTTTTGGTCTCAAGGTGTTCTTGATTCAATCAGGCACACCCTTGATTGCCCTGTCCTGGAGCTCCACCCTTAGTTTGGGGCAAAAAGATCCCAGGGAGGCTCCCCCCTGAGAACTGTGTCTTCACCTCAAAATTATGTCCTCACTCCAAACTCAGACTGGGATTTCTGGCTTCACTCTGGGCCCAAATGGATGGACCTCGTTCAGCCCAGATTGCTTTGGGTTGGGACTTCTGACTTCACCACAAGTTTGCAATTTCAAGGGGTGTTAGTTCACTTGGACCTCTTTTTGCCTGGCAGAATCACAGAGTCTGACTTAGCTCAGACTTACGTTCAGAACCTGTGAGAGCAGATGTGTGGGGCAATGGGGGTGTGATTTGTTCTTGGCTTGCTCTTCACTCACAGCTATGCACCCTGCTAGCTCTGCTCCCTTCTCATCTCAGTTCCCCAGATGGTCTCTGCCTACCTTTTTGGCTTTTCTTTTTCTTTCTTTCTTTCTTTCTTTCTTTCTTTCTTTCTTT
>NW_025380191.1:0-8657 GCF_016433145.1 Gracilinanus agilis | reverse complement strand
CCATGGCTCCATGGGGCTTACGCATGAGCGCGGCATGCCTGTACCTACAGGGTCTTACTGGTTACCCCAGCCGCCGTCTGGGCCCCAGACTCGGGCAGCCCCCAAATAGCCACTCTATAAGCCTGTCCCAAGTGTTTAGACTCAGCCTCTCGGCCTGGCTTCCCCGACTTGCTGAAGGGACAGCTTTGGGCCCATTGGGGGCAATTGAGGCCTCGGCTGATCTCTCTTGCCCTGTGCGGTCCCGGGCTCTCTAACCTTCTCTGACAGCTCCAGCTCTCTCGGCCTCACCAGAAATTCAGGCTCCTCATTGGCTGTCTGCCCAGGAACACCGGCTCTCCCCGCTCTCCTGCCTTCTCGACTTCCCCCCTTCACTGCCTCCATGTCACTGGCAAATCCCATCTTTGAGTTCTTTTCCTTTCTGAATACTCCAGAAGCCTGGGAAGTTTTGTGGGTGGGACCCATCTGCAGCCCAAGGCCTTCACTAGAGCATCAATAGAACCATGTTAGAGAAAATCAAAGGGGGAAAAAAACCAAGCTGTGTTAAGTGGTAGTTAAATAATGACACTTTCACACATAATCGGGAGGCATTTTGGGACACAAGAAAAGGCAGTTTCCAGAGTTAAAGGCTTTGGATTCTAATTCTGCCTCTGATGTTGACAAGTCCCTTCACTTGCCTGAGCCTCAGTTTCCCCACATGAAATATGAAGAGGGTTG
This sequence comes from Gracilinanus agilis, assembly GCF_016433145.1. Lineage (NCBI taxonomy): Eukaryota > Metazoa > Chordata > Mammalia > Didelphimorphia > Didelphidae > Gracilinanus > Gracilinanus agilis. Next base: position 7,943 of record NW_025380191.1, on the reverse strand, counting down.
GTTTAGATGACCCAATGGTCTCTGAACTATAAAAGCCCCTTTCTTCAAAAAGGAGCCAAAAATATTTCTGTTAATAATCCAATTAATTATGAAGTAATGATCTCACCGAGTTATGAATTCTCCTGGCAATTCACAAGTAATGAAATAGACTTTTATTGTTGGGCAAATGACATTTTTACGGTAACTAAACAAATGCCCTTAAAAGTTGGGTAACCAGAATAAATGTAGACTGTTTACTGGTTACATGATCTTATTCAGATACATATTTAACACTCGGATTCATTCTTTCATCAAACATGTCTTAAGATCTCACTTGGGAAGAGGGTTATGTTCAGCTTTGAGGGGAGATTCAAAGTTTGGATAAAACACAGTCCTGGGCCTCACAAGGCTTGCATTCTAGTAGGAAGATAAAACACCCAGAGATGAGAGCCACTAACAAACCAACTTGCTGAAGTCAAACAGTATTGGTGAGGGGCAGCTGGGTGGCTCAGTGGATTGAGAGCCAGGCCTAGAGATGGAAGATCCTGGGTTCAAGTGTGGTCTCAGACACTTCCTAGCTGAGTGACGCTGGGCAAGTCACTTAATGCCCATTGCCTAGCCTTTACCGCTCTTCTGCCTTAAAACCAATACATAGTATTAATTCTAAGTTGGAAGATAAGGGTTTAAAAAAAATAGTATCAGTGAGCATCTATCTTGTGCCAAGCGCTGTGAATATATCAGAGAACAACTAACCACCAAGCACGGTCTGAGCTATGGTCATCCTTTACAGAGAGATGAAGGAAGGCTTCCTGGAGGAGATGGCACTGAAGTTGAACTTTAATAGCAGTTTTAATTAATGGACAAAAAGAAAGAGAACAGCACTAGAGTCCTAATCAAAAGCTGAAAGGCAGAAAAGTGAAGGATTTATTTCAGAGAAGGTAATCTATCTCTGCTGCAACAGAGAATGCCTGGAAGAGGGTAATATAAGCTGAAGCTTGAACAGAACAGTGGTCTGTGACCAGTCTGCCATTCTTTTCTGATCACACTTTTTTTGATGACATCCTTCATTATGCTCTTGGGGAGAACTTCCTCGTATGAAGTGTGCTTCCTGAGTTCAGCACCAACACAGCCAGTGGAGTCGCCTCCAATTCTGAACTTTGAAAAAAAATCCCAAGAAACTAGTGCATTTGCAGAGGCCATACCATATGCTTGGAAAACACTCCCTCCTAAGCTGTGTCTCTGAGAATCTGCAGCTTCCTTCCAGTACAGAAAGTTCATTTCAAGAGATTTCCTGATCCCCGTCAGCTGTTACTAAGTCTTCCCTCCTGAAGTTACATTTGCATTACTCGGAATATATTTTGTGTTTTCTCATCTTCACATATGTTGTATCCTCCTTGTACAATGTAAACTTCTTGAAGACCGACTACCTCTCCTTCTCCATCTCTTTCTCCTCCTCCATTTGTTTGGATCCTAGTAGGTTTCAACCAAATTTAAAATTAAGTGAGATGTGATAGGTTTGCAAACTTTAAAGTACCATACAAATGAGCGTTATTATTGTTGTTGTAGTTAGCCTAGTAACAGCAAATCATATTTGACCACTATGTTGGGTTGGAATTTCCTGGTTATTTGACTGAATTAACTATTTCCCCGGATATCAGGCATGTATATACTCGGTCTCAGTCACTGCCTGATGGCTCAGGAAATCTGATTATGGAAGATCTTAATGGGATGTCAGATGAATTCATGAGAGGAAGAGTAATCTATGAGTTTAACAATTCTGAGAAGTGCCATGAAATCCATTCTCCATGACTCAAAAAGCTGAGCTCATTGAATCTAATGATTCAAAGGGGCTTAAATAACAAAACCAGATTCCATTAATTGTTTCTGGCTTTTATGACCATCTCTAGAGTGGGAAAAATGTAACTAGAACAAAAACAAATGTCAAAAGAAGCTGGATCAATCCTTGAATCAATTTGAATTGTTTTTTTTGCAGTTGATAGTGATATAACAATATTAAATTACCTTTGATTGCATCCTTCTTGAGCTTTCTTTTGTCATGATCAAAGGTGTATCAACCCAAAAGAAATAACTTTCAGGCTATTTTAGTCACTTGGCTTTTGATGTGTTCTATTTCTTGCTCTATTTCTTCTCTTTTTATAACATTCTTCCCATCCTGACATATCACAAAATGTGTGATAAGACTTAGAGCTATTACAAAGATGTAATGGGATACAAATGAATCACTGCTAATCTAATAAGGAAGGAAAAGTCGGATCTATGCATTTGACCTTCAGAGCAACCTTTCCATTGGTATACCTTTTAAAAATAAGAAATGAGGGGTGAATCATGCTGACTTTGTGTTTTGCTTGCCTTCTCTTTGTTCCTTTCTTATTTACATTTTTTCACTTTTTATTCAACCAACATTTATTAAGCAACGAGCCAAGCCTATGATGGCATCAACTTGTTGAGTTGCCGTATGACACTGTTGACTGATATTCAACTTGCAGTCATCAGAAATGGGAACCCCGGGGAGCAGCTGGGTAGCTCAGTGGAGTGAGAGTCAGGCCTAGAGACAGGAGGTCCTAGGTTCAAACCCGGCCTCAGCCACTTCCCAGCTGTGTGACCCTGGGCAAGTCACTTGACCCCCATTGCCCACCCTTACCACTCTTCCACCTATGAGACAATACACCGAAGTACAAGGGTTAAAAAAAAAAAAAAAAAAAAAAAGAAAGAAAGAAATGGGAACCCTTGGGCAGAGGAATTCCTTACAAGCTACGCTTCTCAATTCTTTGACTTGTGAAGTTGATATTTGGAGCAGAGTTGTTGATATTTACCAGGACACTCTTGATCGGGCTTAACCTGAGCTGCCAGACCAACAGAAAGAAAGAACTTCGTGAAAATCCAATGAAGGAAAGAAGGTCTTCCCAGGCCAGGAGTCAGAAGAACCCTTTGTCAACATGGACTCTGTAGACACAGGTCTCAGCACCTGTGTACCTGAAGTTTGAGCCCACACTCCCCAGGATCTGTGGTGCTTTTCTGGTGTGTGAAGAATGCTTTCTACTAAATGTTCTTTCCAAATACTCATCATGCAAATTCCATTGCTGTAAGTTCCTGAAGACTATACCCTTAGAACCCTGAGAGAAGAAAGGGGCAACTATCCCCCCCAGGGGAGCCCACCCTGTGAGCATGAGTACAGCTTGTGGGAGAGCCCAAAGCACATGCTAAATGAAGAACACTTGAAGAAACTAGGAATGGTTATCCAGGAAAAGCCAAGACCTCATAGAGGATATGGTCATTCTTTTCCAGTATTTGAAGGGAAATCACAGGAAAGAACTTCATCTTGCTCCACTTAACCTTAGAAGGCACAAATGGACACAACCGGTGGAAGATTCAAAGGAACAAACTCAAGTTTGTAGGGAAGTCTTATAACAATTACAGTTTATCATAATGTAGAGTAGGCTATGCAAAGAGGCAGCAGTTGACCCTTACAGAAGGCCCCTAAGAAAAAGCCAGATGTCAGTCAGTCATTGTTGCTCATTCTATCCTGGTACTGTATTGGGCATTGAGGACACAAAGACAAAAATAAGGGAGTCATTGCTTTTGAGGAGTTTCTATTCTATCGAAGGAGATAACATGTATGTAAATAAACGCATATGAAAAAACATAAGACATCAGAGGGAGAGCATGAGACACTGGTGTGGAGAACAGAAAAGATTCTAGGTAGGAGGTGGTTTTTAAGTTGACTTTTAAAGGAAACAAGGGATTCTAAGAGACAGAGGTGAGAAGGGAAAGTACTCCTGGAATGTAGAATAGCCTGAGAGTATTGAGTCTGGAGAGAAGCAAACAGATAGTCCAGTTTGTCTGGAAAGAAGAGTATGTGAAGGGGACTATTGTGAAATCATTTAAGAAACAAGCCTCAATTGAAATCCTTGTATAAAAGATCCCTTTCTCTAGGGAAAAAAAGTGCCAGAAACCTGAGCAGATTTGGGCTTCTTTCTACTGAAGTGAATCAGAGTCATCTAAAATGGATCAATCTAGGAAATATCTTAGTAGGAAGAATGACTTCGCATTTCCTTTTCATTTCTTTTTCTCTTAAGTGACAGAAAATCTGCCACAGTGAAATTCTGGGAAGGCCTGGAACTAGATAAAACAATCTTATTAAACACTGAATCACTGTTAAAGAGCACTAACTCAGAAACCAGCAGACATCATAGCTTCCTTCAAATACGCCACAGCATTTTCAAAAACCATCTCATAATGCAAAGACAAACTAAAAAGTGGTGAAAAAGAAAGAAGGCTGATGGTAGATGAATCCTAGACAACATTTGCCCAAAACTGACTCAGGTAAACAAACAGTGGGAGCTTAGAGGCACACAGATATACACGTACAAATACAGACACACACATACACACATCTGCAGTCCAACTTTGTACTCTAGAAGCTTACTTTCTGGAGAAATGAGGCCAAAGTAGGAGCACCGAGGGCAGACTTGAATGTATTCAATCCAAGAGTTATGCAAAAAATAAACCTTCAAAGTCTTCCATAATCCCTCCCTGTCTCTAACAGAAAACACGAAATGCTCTGTTTTCTCAAACTTCCCCAGAGACTTGGCCTGGGCCCTTCTTTGGTACTTTCTTGAAGCACATGCTGCACCCCCACAATAGACCATAAACTTTTGGAACAATTGATTTAAACTCTGGACACACTGGGGGCTTGGGCCAATCATCCCATGACTTCACTAATGTGGTGACTCTCTCCAGTATCAGAGAGCCCATCTCATCTTCCCTTATCCTCCTCACTCTGTACAAAACTTATTAATGCCTTCCCAGAAGCTCACAAGAGAATGAGTCCCTCCAGGAGGCTAGAGATCTTTGGCACAGTCTCCAGGTATATGGGGTATTCAGAAAGTATTAGTCCCTCAGGTGAGAGGGCTTGCCAAGCCTTTTTGGGGTTTGCTCACCCACCTTTGGGGTCCTTTAGCCAATTCTCACCTGTGGCTCCAAAAAGTTGGAGAATGTATAAGTGGCCCACTCCAATAAAACCATCTCCGTAGACAGGCTAAACCAGATGGAGGGCAATGGACAGGCTTTACCCCTGTGGGCAATTTAAAGGATGCCTGCCCCCAAGCAAGTGAAGACTCCTCCTGGCAGAAGAGGTAGACAAGAATAATTTGTTCCAACAGCCATGAAGGCAGGTAAAGCAAGTGTAATGGAGTGCATAGAGCTTGGTTAAATATTAAAGAGGTCATGTTCATCCCCTGCACCCTTGGCCATTGGCCAGGCCTCCTGATTTTCCTGATTCTGGATTTTGATTCTGGAAGAGTGAGGCTGATGATTTTCACAATCTTGCTTCACTAAAATCCACTTCATACATAAATCAAGACATCACTTATCATGATGTCATTGCTCTTCTTTGAAAAGAAAGAACAAACAACAGACATTTTAGGGTGTAATTGATAATAATGTAATGGATAATATGATGATGACGGTAAAAGTGAGTTACCAGGGACCTGGGAGCCAGTAACTAAACTAGCAGGAGATTTGGGAGTTCGTTGATAACAGAGATGAGCAACCTCAGCTGAGGTGCCCAGTGAATCTCCACTGCCAACTGCAGGCTCCTTTAAGGTGTTGAGTGAGCAGCGCCTCCCTGCTGGAGTAACTGCCTTCCCACTGGGTGAGAGCAGAACCCAGCAGGAAATGGGACTCTATTTCCAGGCTACAATGGAGGCTTAGCTTCCACTTCACAGTAACCTCAATTCCTCAATATCCCCTCCTCTCCTTAGTCCCCTTAGCCTTGGTGAAGTTGAAGGAATCACAGGGACTCGAAGATTTAGGCTAAGGGATTTATTTAAACTGGGAAGGGAAAACTAAGATAAGAGGGTTTAAGGTCTTGTTAAGCTGTTGCTAGGGGCAACTGGCAAGTGTTGGCAATGGACCTAGAAGGTCAGGACAGAGTGAGGGAACCAGCCCTCAGCCAGAGATAACTTGACACTGGCCTGATATTATTTGATCCATCAGCTAAACAGATGAAGTTGTTGAGTTGTTCTAGGGATGTCTCTAACCACTAAGCTACTCTAAACTAATTCCTGCCCACATTCCAAAACCCACCTCCCTTCAATCCCTCCCAGGGTCCCCAAGGGGAAGATCAGGGGTAGCTGGGTGTCTGGGTGAGGTCAACGAAATCAGAATCCCAAGGTTGGGTTTGCAGGGCCTTATATAGTCACAGCCCAACTGTCAGTTGGTTCCTGGGATGGCACCTGCCAGGCCAGAGCTCCATTTTGCTAACTAAAAGGATTATCTAGGGTAACATTGCAAATGCAAGAAATCTTACGTTACACAGGATTCCCCTAGAGCCTGAAAGACCTGACTGGGCTTTCCTTCTACATATCTGAAATGGTACAGTTTTACTGGCCTTCCATTTCTTGGATTACAATATTGATCATACTTGTGCTGTGCATTTCCTGATTTAGAAGGTGTTTTAGCCTCTTCACTCATTCTTAACACATGCCTGGCCATTGCTGCTGGTGATTCTTACTTTCAGAAATTTGGAAAACATGGGGATGGACATGTGGCTTACAGCAACCACACACCACCATGGAAAGGGTTTGGGTGTTTAAAAAAAAAAAAAAGACACTGAGTAGACCATTCCCTTAATAAACGTTTACTCACTAAATTTGGATTAAAAGTGGAAGTTGGAGAATCAGTCACAAACTATGGCAAATGAATGGATTGGTAGATTACCATGTTATTAAAATAACAAACGGAGGGACTTAGAGAAGCTTAGAGCGTTTTTTATAAGCTAACAGCTGGTGAAATAAGCAGGACCAGAACATGAAGAAATGATTAAATGAAAAAGGAACATTTCTCAGTACCTATCAAAATCAATATTGGGTCCTAGTGAACAGATAATGAAAAATACTTCGTCTTGGGAGCAGGATGGGGGTGAGGCGAGCAAAGTGTCACATACACAAGCAGACAACTAAGCTGGGTTTTTCCTTTTGCTTTTTTTGTATAAGAGAAGGTTTAATTTTGGACATGGTTATTTTTTAAAATGCCTGTGGACTACTAGAGAAAAAAATTAACAAAACTAATTCTAAATTAGAAAATGAGATGCTTACAAGCTCTGCTAGTGACTGTTTTCCCCCCTACCAGATTCACACATTTGTGCCAGTGTTGCATAAACTGTCTCAAACCAGCCTAGTGACATGTAGGGTTAACCCGACAGCCCAGTCTTGCTTCTCAAAACTTAAACATCATATTGATATGCTTTGCTAATTGAAAGCATTCTCTCCACAACTTCAATAAATTAGTATTGCGTTTCTGCAACAAAAACATGTTTTTTCTTTCACAAATTGAATTACAGTGTTCTTTCAGAGACCACATAGCTGGGGGAGAAGCCATTTTTGACTATGGATCCTCTGAATGGCACTGTTAGTGGCATGGCCGCCAGGAAAGCTGCCTCAGTCTCAGGCTGTATTAAGAGAAGAGTGTCCAGAACCAAGGAGGTGATCTCTCTACTCAGACCACATCTGGACTGCTGTGTTCAACCTGGGGTCACGAACTGGCCCGGAGAGGCTAAAGTACATCCAGCCAAGGGCAACCTCAGAATTGGTTTTGTATGAGGAATCGTTTAAATTATTGGGAATTTGGTCTGAAAAGGAGAACTTTTAGAATGGATGATAGACTTTGTGTCAAGTATCTGAAGGATTGTCATGTAGAATAGGGATTTTGACTTCTTCTCCTTCACTTCGGTGGGGGGGAGAAGGGCCAACAACTGGGATTCACAGAATCTCTGAATTTCATGGTTGGAAGGAACCTCAGGAACCAGCAGGCCCAACCCCAAACTAAAGAGGTGGGATGTCTGCAACAAACTGCTAATGGACTGCTTGAGGGCCCCCTTGCGAAGCAGATCCTTTTCTTAAGAGGCAGCTTCTTCCACTTGGGGTCACCTATTTGAAAAGTCT
>NW_025380190.1:0-4185 GCF_016433145.1 Gracilinanus agilis | reverse complement strand
AAGGAAGGAAGGAAGGAAGGAAGGAAGGAAGGAAGGGAAAAAAACACCTCATTTCCCTCTTGGTATTAGGGTTGACCAGCTCAGGGAATGATCTTTTATGTGTGTCTATATGTCTTTCTCTTGAGATTTCTATTTCCTTCCCTCCTTCTTCAGTGTGTAGAGAAAAACTCAAAGGTATTTGACAATCATAAGAGTAGTTTCTGAAAATTCTGGTCTGTAATGAAGATTAATTTCTTTTTTCTGATTTTCTTTCTCCTTAAAAAGAAAACAAAACTTAAAAATACAAATTGCAAATAGATTTTATAAAGTGGTTTGAGACCCAATGCCAATGATGGTGAATCTTTTAGAGATAGAGTGCTTGGCCCCACCCCCAGACTGAGTACTATGCCCCTTCCCCTCACAGAGTGCCAGGTATGCCCTGCCCACACTTTACTCCACACAAGGGAGGGAGAAAGTTCTCCCATTGGGCTTCTAGACAGAGGGCTGGTGATGTGAAAAAAAATGTCATCAGTTGTGGTGGAGGTGGGGAGGAGAGCAGCTCTGCCCAAGTCCCTCTACCTTTCTAGTAATGAACTGGGGGGTGGGGGAGGGCAGCTGGGTGCCCACAGAGAGTGCTCTGCCTGCCATCTTTGGCATCTGTGCCATAGGTTCACCATCACTGCCCTATGCAATCTTTGTTGCCAAGAAGGGAGGGTGAGTTACCTGCTAGTTGAAATTAGCTCATCAAAAATAGACAGATTTCAGGGGGCAGCTGGGTAGCTCAGTGGAGTAAGAGTCAGGCCTAGAGACAGGAGGTCCTAGGTTCAAACCCAGCCTCAGCCACTTCCCAGCTGTGTGACCCTGGGCAAGTCACTTGACCCCCATTGCCCACCCTTACCAATCTTCCACCTATGAGACAATACACTGAAGTACAAGGGTTAAAAAAAAATAGACAGATTTCAAAATGGATGAAATTGAAATTATTTTATCTCCATTTAGCAAACATAAGTGTAAAAAAAACTAGTAAGCAAACCTTTTAAGTAGCAAAGAAACAAAATTAATTTTGTTGGCCAATTACTAGGACAATAAAAGAAAACAGAGAAGTAGGGAAAATTCACCATTGTTCCAGTGGGTTCTCAAAGAGGCCAGAATTCAGTCACTTTTGGCTAAATTGTCTTAATAAAGCACTGGGAGCCAGGGAAATGGAAATACTAGAGCCCCAATCTGACTCTCCTGCTGTGCTTTCTCTCAAATTCCCATATGGTTCCTGTCCAAAGAGTGATTAAATTCAAGTACATGAACATTCAGCCTTCCAGTCATGACTCAGTGATAAGTCCTTTACCTTAATATTTAGGGATGCAACTCCCAGAGTCTTGGGGTCCAGATTAGCCAAAAGAGCATTATGAAAGAATTTTTTTTCTGCAGCATCTATATAACAGGTGATCATAGGTGATTGTCTTCAGAGTGAAAAAAGGGGGAAGGATGACTAAGAAATTAGGACAACTTTCCCCATATACGAAAGATTTGCAGTTTCACACAGTAATTCATCTATGACTTAATAGGTAAGTCCAAGGGATATGAGTAACAGAGCAGTTAATTCATTGACTTACCCATGACCACACAACTAGTAAGTCTCAGAGATGGATTTTAAACCTGTCTTCCTGACTCCAGATCCATTATGTTAAAAATCATTCCAACATAAGATTTCATTGAGAAATGAATATAGCTTAGTAGTTTCTAGATGTCCAGCTCCAAAACTGAGTCATGATGATGACCGTTCCTTGTTTTACCTTGCACCCAAAAGATTTACACATGGCTTAAATATATTTTCTCTACTTTTGGATGGATGTAAGTGGGAGGGAAACATTTCTGCCCTACTTAGGAGAAGAAAATACAGAATGACAAGAAGTAGAAAGGAGATAAATAAGGTCTATGAAGGTTGCAGTTTGGGCACTCAGTTTCTAAAGTCTCTAAAAGATTCACCATCACTGATCTAGACCAATGCTCCTCTCATCCTTTGACAAATAAGGAAACTTATGAGTTTATATGACTTTCCCAGGTCACAGAGTTGATAAGTAGCAGAGCTTGAATTTAAACCTCACCCCCCAGATTCCAATCCATCCATTTCCCAATGTGACAAGAAGTGGTTGAGACGAAAGTGTCTGAGGACAAGGTAAAGCATTCATATGGTGCTTTAAGGTTTGCAAACTGCTTTTCAAATACTATCTCATTTTATCTTCACAGCAATCCTGCAAAATAGTTGCTGTTATTAATGCCCATTTTACAGATGAGGAAATTAAGACAAAGAGAAGCCAAGTGTCTTACTAGAATCGCAAAGTTAATAAGTGTCCAAAGGGATGATTTTAACTCAGGTCTTCAGGATTCCATTTCTTGGGCTCCATCAGCCACACCACCCAGCTGCCTCTGATTTTTCTCAAACATGAAATGATTGTGACAAAGACTGGAAATGGGATAGGACACTCAGATCTCAAAAGATCACTTTCTATGATAGAAATTCCATGGATGGAATGACCCATCTATAGGAAACCTTCACAGTTACTTCATTAGCTTATACTTTAATGCTTTCAGGATCTACATTTTTATTAGAGTAAGTACTCCTTTCACTGACTCAGGTTGAAACTCTTTATAACTTTGTCCATCATCCTGTCATCAGTCTGGTGAATGGTGTCCTGGATGTTAACTATGTTGATCTTTGGATGGCAGACACACAATCCATCATCAGTTCCAATCTTGAAGCCTTTTCAGACTGGTGTCCAGCAGAGGCAAAGTAGATGGCTGGTCTACCACATTCTGCCCTGGTCACCTGATATCAGAAACACTGGGATCAACTCTAGCCACTACATGTCAGGAAAAATATTGCCAAGATGGCAAACATCCAAAAGAGAATGGCCAGATTGGCCACAGCTTTTAAGATAATGCCTTGCAACAAGGGTTCTCAGAATGTGCTTTGTGGATAGCTGTGGGTCCCTGAGATCCTTTTCAGGACAGTCTGTGAGATCATAACTGTTTTCATAGTAATACTAATATGTTTTTATTTCTAACATGATAAATATCAATAGATATAACCCATGTAAACAAAACCCCTTTGGGGGAGTCTTCAATAATTTTTTCAAAGTGTAAAGGGATCTCCCCACAATTGTTGGAGAGCAATATTGCCTTACAAGAACCATTTGAAGGAAAGGAAGTGTTTAATCTGGATAAGGGAAAGAGAGTATCCACATACTATCTATCTTCAAAACATTCAGAGGGCTGTCCTCTAAAAGATTTGTTCTACATGAAACCACAGAGCCAAGGTAGTTACAAAGAGGCAGATTCTGGAACTTCATAAGGACAGATTTCTCAACAGATCTATCCCAAAGTATTTGGGAAATAGTAGGTCCCATCTCAAAAGAGGCCTTTGAGATAAGTTCAGGTGTCTATTCACTGAGAATAGCATAGAGAGCATTCTTGCTCAGGACATAGTTTGGGCAAGATGACTTCTAAAGTTACATTCCAAAGCTGAGATTTTGTGGTCTGAGGTCCAAATTCCAAGGGACATGGCCTTTAAGAAGTGAGAATCACTTCTATGCAATGATAAGGCATTGGAGTGGACTCTAAATGTAAGTTCTTATGCCAAAAGGGAGTGCCCCCTAATTGGCTTTTTGTCAATGCGTTGATCAATCTTTTTTTAAAATTTGTTTCCTTTCCTTCTTATCACCAAATTGTTGTAATTCCCTCTAGGTAAAGTGAAATATTTCATATACCTCTAGTAAGAGAATCTTTAGAAGTACAACCTGGTTATGTGAAATGATTTGCTGGGGAGACTAGCATATTAATCTTCCAAAACCCCAAGTGGGTAGATTTTAACATGTTTGTCTCCCAATAGAATCACAAGGGGGATTGTCAGATGCCAATTTCTCTCTCTATTATGTCTCTTTTTTTTAACATCATCTCTCAGTGACCTGGAGATCAAATACCACTGAGTAAATTCAGGTATAGATAAGCTCTCAGAGAAAGGAAGTTAAAGAACCAAGGAACCAACGAGACAGGAAACTGATTCCACCAGCACTGCCCCCCTGAGCAGCCCAGGCAAATTAGGAAACCATGATTGACAATGATACATGTAAAACCCAGTGGAATTGTATATTGGCTACAGGGAGGTGGGGGAGTTTGGGGGAGAGGGAAAGAACATGAAATATGTAACTA
>NW_025380189.1:0-2514 GCF_016433145.1 Gracilinanus agilis | reverse complement strand
TAATTATATAATATATAAAGTGCTTAGCACAGTGCTTGGCACATTGTAAGTACTATATAAATGCTCATTTCCTTCTGCATGATCAGGAAGGATAATTTCTCATAAGTTTCTCTTGGAGTTACTTTCCCATCAAGACCCAAAGGAAGTTGTATCCATTTTGTGTAAAAAGGAGGAAGATGAGAATAATTTTATCATTTTTCTTTTTTTAATGTTTTATTGATGCCTTTTAAAATTTTGTGATCATTTCTCAGTGATTCACCTCTCCTACCTCCCAACTTTCCACCAAATAGAACCCTCTTATAACAAAGAAAAGTTAAGCAAAAAAAAAAAAAAATCAGCATGTTGGACATGTCTGAGAAAGTAGGCCTCTAGTTTCCTGTGAGTTACCTTGCTATAATGTCTTTTTTTTTTTTTAAACCTTACCTTCCATCTTAGAATCAATACTGTGTATTGGTTCTAAGGCAGAAGAGTGGTAAGGGCTAGGCAATGGGGGTCAAGTGACTTGCCCAGAGTCACAAGTGTCTGAGGCCAGATTTGAACCTAGGACCTCCCCTCTCTAGGCCTGGCTCTCAACCCACTGAGTCACTCATCTGCCCCCTATAATGTCTTAATTAAGTACTTCCATTTCTGCATGGATTGTGAATGGAACAAGCATTGGAGAGAGGCTCAAACTATGACTTACATAACTGATTATACAAAACACCATGAACTTAGGGAATAGCTAGGTAGTAGAATAGAGATAAGACAGACCCAATTCAAAAGCAGTTTATAGTTTAATATGTGTGTGTGTGTGTGTGTGTGTGTGTATGTGTGTGTGTGTGTGTGTGTGTGTGTGTGTGTGTATGTGCTTAAGCTTAAGTTACAATAATTATGTGGGAAATTACACAAAAACATTTGAGAGGCACAATGCAAAATGGTAATGAGTTCTTGTACTAGGCTGGTGACAGTGGGAATAGAGAAGAGGAGGATGGAAGGTTATAGATGTTCAGGATACAAAATTAACAAGTGTAATATAGAAAATAATACTGCCATAGTTTCTTAGAGCAATCTGTCAGTTGCCCTGGTTGGAATGTTGATCGTGGCATGAGCCATAGGGCAGGTACCAACTGGCAGTTGGACCCAGGGTATATAAAGGCCTGTAGACCCAGGGCTGGGGTTCTTTCTCTACTTCACTTCTCACCTTCCCTTCTACCCCTTGGGGTGGGATCCAGGTGGATTGAGGGAGGTGGAACATGGGGATATCTTAATTTCCTAGGCCAGGTAGGGTTAAAGATCATTGCTAACCAAATAGGAACATCAATCTGATATACTAGTTATTCCTTATCAAGAGATTGCTTTATATTTACCATCAAGAGATCATTTTATTTCTGTCCCAGGACTGGTCTCTTGGGACAGTTGAAGATCAGAGCAAGGGGTTTATCAACATCCTGAATTTAGATCTAGAAGGCAGTAATAAACTAGTTTGATAGTTTCCTAACCCACTCTCCAATCCCTTTTCCCAAACCAATTTATTCAATAAATCCTTTAATTTAAGAACTAGTGTGTCCTACCTTCATCTTAGATCTAAATAGTGACTGCTCAAGATTCTAAGAGAGACAGAGTAACTCCATTACTGTTTAGTCAGGAAGCACCATACTTCCCTTCCTGTCTAATCTCACTACCAACCAATAGGAGTTACTTCCTCAGCCAGGTCAGAGGCTGAAGGGAAACCATCTTAAAGGGGTTTAGTCCTTACCAAGGGAAAATACATCAATCCCTTGACTGACTTAGGCATTGGGTATTTGTCATTCCTACATCCAGTACCTCGAGTCTACAGCTTGTGACTAATCCATATTAGTTTCCTGACTGCTTTACAGCTTTACCAACCACCATTACAGATTTAGTCATAAACCCTCATTACACAAGCAACTGACTGGATGTGACAGATGAGGGAAAAGGAATAATCAAGTGAGAGAAGAAGAAAGTTTAGAACAAAAGATAATAAACCGAGATTCATACCTTTTGAATTTAAGGAACTGTCCTTTTAAGTATTTGGAGATCAGAGGATCACAAAGATGGAGATGGAAGAGACCTGAGGTCCATAGAAATGACTTAACAAAGATCACATAGCAGGGGCAGGATTTGAACCCAAGTCTTTTGATGCTAAATCCAGCACTCTTCCCATTGGATCATGCTGCTATAGATCTGATTTTAATAGGGATCTTTCATGGAAAAAGTTTGTCCTTTGGATAAACTTGCCACAGGTCCAAGATGGTTTTGATGCCAGGGTAGCTTTTTTGAGGCCCAGAGAGGTTAACTAACCTAGACACTTTGGCCTTGGGGAAGAGGTGTGGGGAAATATATATTAGTTTTACCAAACTCTTTTCCTCCTTTTTAAAATCTTTGATAAAAGGGAGCGATAAATAGAGATATGAATGTAAAATATCTACAAAAAATGAAAAAATTAATTATTTATTTTAAAATTATTTAAATTTTATTTAGCTATTTATTTTATTATTATTTATTATTTAATTG
>NW_025380188.1:0-1180 GCF_016433145.1 Gracilinanus agilis | reverse complement strand
ACATATTTTAAAGATATAACTATAATAACTAAATTTTAATTCTTACATTATTGGCTGACCACTCGGTCTCTCGAATTCCCTCAATCTTTCTGAAATTTTCTTGAATTCTTCTTTGTACCTATCCTTAAGTCAGCCTTCTCACAGCACGCCGTGGAGCTTCGGTCGATATAAAGCTGCTAGATTGGTGAGATCAAAAAAACCTGGGGACCCTGAAAATTTAGCTAGGTTGCCTTTTTGTCTTAAGGGAAGAACTAAGCGTAGTAGGAGGCCTTGGCCACACCTGGGAAGGACTGCTCAGTTCTCCTAGCCAGGCCAGGAGCACACCTGAATAAGATTTAAAAGCAGCCAAATAGAAGCGGGAGGCACTAGACTTATTTAGTAGAATTAGGGAGAGTAAATTTTTTTTTAGGCTACAAATAGGCTTAAACTCTGTTCTATTTCAAACCGTACTTTTAGTTTTAAAAATCTTTAGAAAAAGAAAAAGCCTGGTGGGGCCAGCTAGAATTTAAAAAGCCGTTTTTCTTTTTCCCCCCCACAGCAGAAGGCACATAACTTTAAAGAAAAGAAATTTTTCAGACCTTTACAATCTGAATAGAGCCTCCCAGAACCAAAATTAGCTTTTGAAAGACACTCCCAACTTTTGCCTCAGGCAAAAAGCCCTGGCTACCCTCAAAGAGCTTTATCTCTAGTACTCAGCCTCAGGCTATAGCTTTTGTCCTCAGCCAGGCAGGAACAAAAGGAAGTCTTAACCCAAAACAATACAACTAGTTCTATAGCCCAACCCTTAGTAAGAGGAAGGCCTTGCCCACTAGTGATATCTACTGTGAGTAAGAATGTGGGGGTTTCGAAGCATTACTGCGGAAATATATACTAGAATTCAAACTATAAGACTCTGGTTCCAGTCCATATTATGGGCTGTTACGTTGATTTGTTTTGGAACAGGGACAACTGAAAATACATTTACAGGATTGTTTGATGCACTGTATGTAGGTGTGATAGTAAGTGTGATAATACTCATAGTAGGCGGAATAGTTTATCTTTACTTCTCTCAAAAGAAACTGCCAGAGAAGGAAATAGGAAATATAATAGAGAAGCTGGAGGACACTAACTCACAGAGATTTAGTAAGATAGAGAAGGAAATGGGAAATATGAAAGAGGGCCAAGAGCAACTGCTGGCTTA